>NC_053492.1:390966818-391101818 GCF_905171775.1 Rana temporaria
ACAGTTGCAGTTTGGGAGTTAACCACAGGGGGCGCTGTAGGAGTTAGGGTTCACCTAGTGTGTGTTTACAACTGTAGGGGGGTGTGGCTGTAGGACTGACGTCATCGATCGAGTCTCCTTTATAAAAAGGATCACTCGATCGATACGCCGCCACAGTGAAGCACGGGGAAGCCGTGTTTACAGACCGTTCTTCAGCTCCGGGGAGCGATCGCGACTATAAACGAATAGCCGCGCCATCGTCCCGGATCGCTCCCCGAGGGAATCCGCCCGCCGCGGAGGGGGTCCCGATCGGACCCCGCTAGAAGGCAAGGACGTATATATACGCCCATCTGCCTGTCCGTGCCATTTTGCGGACATAAATAGTCGTGCGGCGGGCGTTAAGGGGTTAATTAAGAGTCACTTCTGCTGCTTCATTCCTCTCCTATCACCATGAATCACTTCCGACAAGTTTTACTGACACCAAGAGAAAAAAGGGTGACAGAGGAGGGATCTCCAGCTGACTGACAGCCTCAGCTCTGTTCCTATGTGAATGGGGTGTGTCCCTTCCCTCCAATCAGCTCTTAGAGCCCTCCTCACTGAGCTCTGCAGAGTAACTTCAGCTCTCTGCCCTCTCTTGACAGCTCAGACAAGCTTTATAAATTCTAGACTTTGAGACGACTGCAGATAAATGGGTACAACTTATGAAGGAGGATTTGTTTTCACCTCTGTGCATCATCTGAGGCCAGTCACTTCACTGGGTACATGTAAGGGTTTACAACCACTTTACCACAGTGAACCATTTATCCTGTTAGCAGGGAGCGTAGATCAGCAGACACCTCTCCTTCCTGTCGTATTACAGAGATGATCACTGCCCATCATCAAGAAGTCAGGAGCCAACAAGACATTTCCAGTCATGCAAGATGGACCAATAATCAGTAGACAAGGGGACCTAGGAACAGGAACCCTGTGACTCGGGTGGGAAGGATGAATAATCCTAGAAAATAACACACATACCTACACCAATTCTGAGAATGCGGTTTTGTCAGTGTATTTATTATTCTGAATAATGATTATGATCATTATTCACCCTCTGATCCTCTTTTCAATTTGAGCAGCCCATACAAATATGGCAACCCTATGACACACAGAATGTGAAAACATCTCCAGATCATACAAACTACCACCATCGTCTATTACACTTTCTCTCTGCTACAACACAGATAAGAGGGAGAAGATACAAATAAAAGAATTACCTTTGGGTGCCAGGTTTAGCATGTCGCCAGCATGGAAAGAAAGCTCCTCATCTGAAGTGGCTGCAAAGTCATATTCTGCTCTTCCCACAACATGGTCGCCTTCCCCACTTGCCCAGTCCAGGTTTTCTATTGAAGGCAAGAAATAAGAGTAACTAAGAGCACCTTCACAGTGGCTTAGGCAACATTAAAGCCCATGCGTTACGGTTGAGGGAACCCCTAAAACAAGCAAATCTCAACAGAATTACGTTTTGTGTGGACTTCACCTAGAAATAATAAAAAAAATTAAGTTACTGCTTCTTTAACCACTTCCATACTGGGCACTTAAACACTCTCCTGACCAGACCAATTTTCAGCTTTCAGGGCTCTCACACTTTGAATGACAATTACTCAGTCATGCAACACTGTACCCAAATGATTTTTTTGTCCTTTTTCCCCCCACAAATAGAGCTTTCTTTTGGTGGTATTTGATCACCTCTGTGTTTTTTATTTTTTGCGCTATTAATGAAAAAAGACCGAAAATTTAGAAAAAAAATGTTTTTTTCTTAGTTTCTGTGATAAAATTTTGCAAAATATTAATTTTTCTTCATAAATTTTGGCCACAATTTATACTGCTACATGTCTGATAAAAATAACCCAAATTTTGGGGAAATTATTTGGTCTGTGTGAAAGTTTTAGAGTCTACAAGCTATAGTGCAAATCATAATAAATTATCACATATGATCACACCTGATGTTTTGAAGGCCTATCTCATTTCTTGAGACCCTAACAAGCCAGGAAAGTACAAATGCCCCCCAAATAACCCCTTTTTGGAAAGTAGACATCCCAAGGTATTTAGTAAGAGGCATGGTGAGTTATTTGAAGTTGTAATTTTTTCCCAAAACACTTTGCAAAATTAAGATTTTTATTTTTTATTTAAAAAAATTCTCAAAAGTGTCATTGTAATAGTTTATTTCTCTCACATGGCATGTGCATACCACAAATGACACCCCAAAATACATTCTGCTACTCCTCCTGAGTAAAACGATACCCCATGTGTGAGACTTTTCCACTGCCTGGCTATATACCGATGCCCAACCTGCAGGGAGCGCCATCAGGGGTTTTAGGAGCATAAATTGCACATCTAACTAGTTGACAACCTATTACAATTTAGAAGGCCCTGGAACACCAGGACAATGGAATTACCCACAAAATGACCCCATTTTGGAAAGCTAACACCCTAACGTATAATCTATGAGGCATAATGAGTCTTTTCAACGGTTCATTTTTTTCCAGAAGTTTTTGGAATATGTGGAAAAAAAATGAAAAACGCATTTTTTTTACACAAAGTTGTCCATTGATAAGATATTTCCAACACATAGCATGTACATAGCAAAAATGACACCCCAAAATACATTCTGCTATTCCTCCTGAGTAAAACGATACCCCATGTGTGAGACTTTTTCACTGCCTGGCCACATACAGATGCCCAACATGCAGGGAGCGCCATCAGGGGTTTTAGGAGCATAAATTGCACATCTAACTAGTTGACAACCTATTACACGTTTGAAGGCCCTGGAACACCAGGACAATGGAATTACCCACAAAATGACCCCATTTTGGAAAGCTAACACCCCAACGTATAATCTATGAGGCATAATGAGTCTTTTCAACGGTTCATTTTTTTCCAGAAGTTTTTGGAATATGTGGAAAAAAAATGAAAAACGCATTTTTTTTACACAAAGTTGTCCATTGATAAGATATTTCCAACACATAGCATGTACATAGCAAAAATGACACCCCAAAATACATTCTGCTACTCCTCCTGAGTAAAACGATACCCCATGTGTGAGACTTCTACACAGCCTGACCACATATAGAGATCCAACATGCAAGGAACACCGTCAGGTGTTCCAGAGACACATAGCATGCACATACCAAGAATTACACCCCAAAATACATTATGCTGAGCAAAGCGTAAACAAAATATTACCTTGGTAATAGTAGCGCAGTTCTACACAGCAGGATAGCACTGGTCCAGGCAGCAGGCAGGGACTTGGTCAGCAACGTCCAGGCAGGGATACTGCAGGTGGTCAGTTCATGCAACAGGCAGAGGCATGATGGCATAGGTCCTACAGGCAGCAGGCAGAAGGAGGGCCTCGTTCAGGACAGAATGGGGACAGGGGTAGAGGCTTCTCCCACCCAAATCTCTTTGAAGCCTCCGGGCAACCAGACCCTAATCTAGCATGAGAAAACAAAAAAGTTTTCTTCATCCAGAAAAACTTTTCTGGCGCCCCTCACATATGTGAGACCCCTGTGTTCCCACTAGTCCAGTAGCAGGGTACAAGATCAGTCCATGAGGCAGGCAAAAACATGGTCAAACAGTCCGAGGTCAGTTCCAGATCAGGCAGAGGCAGTACAGAATCGTTAGGCAGAAGAATGGTCGAAAAACAGTCCAGGGTCAATTCCAAATCGGGCAGAGGTATTACAAAATCGTTGGGCAGAAGAATGGTCAAAAAACAGTCCAGGGTCAATTCCAAATCAGGCAGCGGTATTACAAAATCATTAGGCAGAAGGGTGGTCCAATAACAAGCAGGCAGTGGCATAAGGGGTGAGAAGGCAGGAACGGAGGATTACGTTTACCATACTAAACTAATACTTTAGTTTAGTATGGTAACGTTTGAAACAGTCAGTTACACAGAGGCCTGGTTGTGAAGGACACTCTGCACAATAATAAACTGTGTCCCGTCTGACTCCTCCACTGGTACACACTTTACATTTTTTTTGAGCTCGTCGGCCTGATGCTGTGGGAGGGATCTTATCCGGGAAGTGCCGTTCGGAGAGCCGACTTAAAACATCTGATCGGATGTTTTGGGGTAGGTTGGTTGGGAATATCAGGGAAGTGGTAATTTTCTCCAGGTAGCCAAGGAAGGGTAGGGGGTTTTGGGTTGATTTGCGGTAAACAATATGGGAGTTGTAGACGGCCAAATGAAAAAAATAAATTGCTACCTTTTTGTACCAATGGTACGTGCGTCTTGTGGCAAGGTATGGTTCCAACATTTGGTCGTTTAAGTCGACTCCCCCCATGAACGAATTGTAGTCCTGAATGCAGGTGGGTTTTTGGATGGTGGTGCCACGCCTTCTGCGGGTTTCAACAAAAGAATCGTTGTGGATGGAGGACAACATATATACGTCTATTCTGTCCCTCCACTTCACTGCCAGAACCTCCTTGTTGCGCAGACTCGCCGATTCCCCTTTCTTCAGCTTTGTATTCACAAAGCTTAGCGGAAAGCCTTTACGGTTCTTTCTGGCGGTGCCACATGCTGGCATCTTCTTTCGGTGCAGGTTGTGGAACAGAGGAAGAGACGTATAGAAGTTGTCCACGTACAGGTGGTATCCTTTATCAAGGAGGGGGTTGATGAGTTGCCAGACAACTTTCCCACTTGATCCCAAGTAGTCTGGGCAATCGGGGGGATTCAGCTGGGTGTCCTTCCCTTCGTACACCAAAAAGGAATACAGGTACCCTGTGGCTCGTTCGCAAAGTTTGTAGACCTTCACCCCATAGCGTGCCCTTTTGCTGGGTATAAATTGTTTGATTTTAAGTCGGCCACAAAATTTTACTAGGGACTCGTCGACACATACGTTTTGTTCCGGGGTATATATTTGGGGGAATAATTGCGAAAAGTAATCTAATAAGGGGCGAATTTTGAAAAGCCTGTCAAAATTGGGGTCATTTCGGGGAAGGCACTGTGTATTATCATTGAAGTGGAGGAACCTCATGATTATAAAATATCGGGATCTGGGCATTGTTGCGGAGAAAATTGGCATGTGGTAAATGGGGCGTTTTGACCAAAAGGAATGTTTTTCATTTTTTGGGTTGAGTCCCATGCAAAAAGTGAGGCCTAAAAAAATCCTGAACTCATCCACTGTAAGGTCTCTCCACTGGAAGGGACGGGCATAGGACGATGTGGGGTTCTTGATGATAAATTGTTGGGCATAAAGGTTGCACTGGGCCACAATGCTAGAAAGCAGTTCCTCAGGGAAAAATAAATCGAAAAATTGAATTGGGGAAAAATTGTCCGTGTTTACCTGGACTCCTGGCTGGGCAGTGAAAGGGGGAATGTTGGCTTCTCCGGAATTTGGAGGAAGCCACAGGGGGTACTGAAGGGCATAGGGAAGGCTGGCATGGGTCCTTGGCCTTTGTTGCTGGGGTACTGCGGTGCTGGTGGATGGCAATTCGGTAGAGGTGGATGGCACGACGGTACTGGTGGATGGCACTTCAGTATTGGTTGATGGCATGTCGGTGCTGGTGGATGGCATGTCGGTGCTGGTGGATGCCACTGCCTCCTCACCAGAGCACCTTCTTTTGGCGGGCTGACCATCTTCCCCCTCTGAACCTGTCGCTGTTCCACTGGTGTAGACTGGCTCATAGTCTACGTCCGAATCCGATTGGGAATCAGAAACAGGGAGCTCCACATTGCTCTCATCAGGTGCAGAAATAATCTGAAATGCCTCCTGTAAGGAATAGCGACGTTTTGACATTGCTGGCGGTGTGTGTGGCACAGATGTACACTGAGGTGGCACAGATGGGCAGAGATAGGGACTGAGGTGGCAGAGATGGGGACTGAGGTGGCAGAGATGGGGACTGAGGTGGTGGAACAGATGTACACTGATGAGGCAGCACAGATGTGTACTGATTGCACAGATGTGCACGGATGAGGCGGCACAGATGTGTACTGATTGCACAGATGTGCACGGATGAGGTGGCACAGATGTGCGCTGAGGCGGCACAGATGGGCACTGAGGTGTTACAGATGGGCCCTGATCACAGGTGGGCACAGGCGGTACTGATGGCAGAGGCGGTACTGATGGCACAGGTGGTACTGATGGCACAGGCAGTACTGATGGCACAGGCGGTACTGATGGCACAGGTGGTACTGATGGCACAGGTGGTACTGTGGCACGGGCGGTACTGATGGCACGGGCGGTACTGATGGCACGGGCGGTACTGATGGCACAGGCGTGGCACAGGTGGTACGGTGGCACGGGCGGTACGGTGGCACGGGCGGTACTGTGGCACGGGCGGTACTGTGGCACGGGCGGTACTGTGGCACGGGCGGTACTGTGGCACGGGCGGTACTGTGGCACGGGCGGTACTGGTGGCACGGGCGGTACTGGTGGCACGGGCGGTACTGGTGGCACAGGCAGTACTGGTGGCACAGGCGGGCACAGGTGGTACGGGCTGTACTGTGGCACGGGCTGTACTGTGGCACGGGCTGTACTGTGGCACGGGCTGTACTGTGGCACGGGCTGTACTGTGGCACGGGCTGTACTGTGGCACGGGCTGTACGGTGGCACGGGCTGTACGGTGGTACCAGGTGGGCACTGGTGGTACCAGGTGGGCACTGGTGGTACCAGGTGGGTACTGATTGGGCACTGATGGGCACTTTTTTAAACTTTTTTTAACTTTTTATATTATATGCACTTGTAGCACTGTATCAACTCACTCCCTCTCCACACACGCGGCGTCTGTGTGTGGAGAGAGAGACGGCAATGAGAGATGATCTCATATGTTTACATTTGAGATCATCCGTCATTGGCTGTCCAGATCGCGCTGTAAATAGCCGCTGTGATTGGCTATTTACCGCGATCTGTGTGCGGCTGTATCCAGGGGACGCGGTCAGCACATTAGTTCCCCGCTGTGCGCTCGTGAGCGCGCGCGGGGAACGAGCAAAGGGGAGGCCGTAAAAAGACGGCCTGTTAGAAATTCACAGCCGCGCTGAGGCCGTACAAAGTCGTACGGCCGTCAGCAACTGGTTAAAGTAAAAGTACTAAGGCCCGGATTCACGTAGAGCAGCACATCTTTAGACCGGCGTAGTGCATCTCATATGCGCTACGCCAACGTAAATCAGTGAGGCAAGAACAGTATTCACAAAGAATTCGCTCCCAAACTTGTGCTGGAGTAACGTAAATTGGCCAGCGTAAGCCCGCCTAATTCAAAGTAGGAAGGTAATGGGCGTGATCTATTAAAATGAAGCGTGACCCCATGTAAATGAAGGGCCGAACGAACGGCGCATGCTCAGAATCACGTCTAAGATACGACGACGGCTCAATGCCTACGACGTGAGGTAACCTACGCCCAGCCCCATTCACGTACGACTTACGTAAACGACGTAAAAACGACGTAAAATACAGAGTATGGGTTTTGTAGGTCTTTTTGTACCCAAAGGGGCATGGCGAGATGGAAGAGAGTCGGCTGGCACAATGCAGGGACTGTAATCTGTCCAAAGAAACATGACAAATATGCAGAGAATCCCGCCTTAGTCTAATTGGCCGCTTGTTGCAAGCCTGAAATAGAGCTAGAATAGGATTAGGAGATCCGTGTTCAGGGTGCAGAGTATAGGTTAAAGTGTTGCTAAACCTAAAAATGTTTTTTTTACCTTACTGCACGGTTTGCATTAAATTGGATGTAAACTCACTCTCATCCTTCTAAACTACTGCCATAGTGCTAATCTATAAGGATATAGACGTCTTCTGCATGTATCCTTACTTGTCAAATGTCTCTCCTCTGTCTGTTATAAGAACTGAAAAACTGCAGATTCTGTGAGTGGGCCTGTTGTATGAAGCTAGGTGGGTGGAGTCGTGATGTCAGTAGACTCCCCGCCCTCCTCTACACTCCCCTTGTCAACATGCATTTTGTCCTGTGTATTCCTTACACTAAATTCTGCTATGATCACTAACATCCAGTCAAAATCCAGAAAAGTAACCACATGACTTCAGAAAAGGAGTGGGGGTGGGAATTAAAAGATAATGCCTGTCTCCAGGCTAATGCATGAGATATGTAAATAAATGGTCATTCACAGCAAGGGGCGGAACGGACTAAGGTTTTTCTCTGTAAGTCCGTTTTATTTCACTTAACAATAAGAGGATTGCTCAGAGCCGGATTAATTCTGTGTGGCAAGACTGGGCACAGATGATAGGAAATCTTATACTGTACATTGCGACATCAAAAAAATAAATAATAATTTCAGGTTTACATCCGCTTTAGGGTAAAGAAATAAAATAAAAAAATCGGTGTCCCTGTCCCAGCCCTTTCCTGTGTCAAGGGGAAGAGAGGGGAGAAGATATCAGCGCGATGCACGGCTGCATCTTGTCTCCCCTTACTTCAGCAGCAGGATCGGGGCCACTCTGTGCAATACTACTGCACAGAGCAGGTTAGCATAATATGTTTTTTTAATTTTAATTAAAAAAAAAAATTGACTTTAGTAACACTTTATCCATTTAAGGACCGCCCACTGCATATATACTGCAGCAGGGTGGCCCTATTGCACGAAACGACATACCTGTATGTCATTTCATGCACGAGACACTGCAAGCTCAAGCCTGCTGCACAGCAGGGGAGCCAGTGTCCGCCGGCCAACCGCGATCGCTCCTGCTGCTGTCAGAGTCAGTGAGCCAATAAGGAGATAGACTGGGGGCCGAGCCGCAACTCAGTGTCTGAATGGACACACAGAGCTGCAGCCCCTCCTGGGGGCACTCGGCAGGAGGGAGGGGCCAGGAGCGCCAGCGAGGGACCAGAAAAGAAGAGGATCTGGGCTGCTCTTTGCAAAACCACTGCACAGAGCAGGCAAGTATAACATGTTTGTTATTTAAAAAACAAACAAGACTTTAGTATCAAAAGTGCAAGTACAGCCGTCATATTTGTGTAGACCAGGGGGTCTCCAAACTTTTCAAGTAAAGGGCAAGTTTACCGTCCTTCAGACTTTAGGGGGGGGCCAGATTGTGGCCAACTGGGGTAGAAAATGACCTAACATCAATGAGACATTGCCTCAAGGTTGTTGGTCAGTGGAAGAAATAGTGCCCCACCACTGGGAGGAATATTCCCCCCCGAGGGGGGGTCACAGTTTGGAGACCCCCGGTGTAGACAATGGTTATGGAACAGTAAGTATTTTCCACCCTGATACCCAATATTCCCCTGGAAGGGCAGAGCAAACACACTCCCAGTTCACTTCCTGGGTTTTGGTTTTATAAGAACGATGGCATTGGATACATTTTTATGTTATTTTCCCTCTACAGTTTTCTGGAAAGATCAACTTTTACTACCCTTCATGAAAATGATAAAAAGTTATACAGAGTATTAACCACTTAAGGACCGCCTCCTGCACATTAACGTCGGCTCCCGCGACCCAGTTCGAAGCTCCGTGACCGCGGACCCGATCGCCGCTGGAGTCCCGCGATCGGTCCCCGGAGCTGAAGAACGGGGAGAGCTGTGTGTAAACACAGCTTCCCCATTCTTCACTGTGGCGCTATCATCGATCGTGTGTTCCCATTTATAGGGAAACACAATCGATGACGTCACACCTACAGCCACACCCCCCTACAGTTTGAAACACAAATGAGGTCACACATAACCCCTTCAGTGCCCCCTTGTGGTTAACTCCCAAACTGCAATTGTAATTTTCACAGTAAACAATGCATTATAAATGCATTTTTTCTGTGAAAATGAGAATGGTCCCAAAAATGTGTCAAAATTGTCCGAAGTGTCCGCCATAATTTCGCAGTCATGAAAAAAAAAAAAAAAAAAAAAAAAAAAAAAAAAACGCTGATCGCCGCCATTGGTAGTAAAAAAATAAAATAATAAAAATGCAATAAAACTATCCCCTATTTTGTAAACGCTATAAATTTTGCGCAAACCAACCGATAAACGCTTATTGCGATTTTTTTTTATCAAAAATAGGTAGAAGAATACTTATCGCCCTAAACGGAGGAAAAATTATTATTTTTTTATATATTTTGAGGAATATTTATTATAGCAAAAAGTAAAAAAATATTGAATTTTTTTCAAAATTGTCGCTCTATTTTTGTTTATAGCGCAAAAAATAAAAACCGCAGAGGTGATCAAATACCACCAAAAGAAAGCTCTATTCGTGGGAAAAAAAGGACGCCAATTTTGTTTGGAAAACACGTCGCACGACCGCGCAATTGTCAGTTAAAGCGACGCAGTGCCGATTGGCAAAAACTGGCCGGGTCCTTTAGCTGCCTAAAAGGCCCGGGTCTTAAGTGGTTAAACACTGCACTCTATAACTGCTCATTTCCTATTTACCTTCAGTACTTTCTTCATTGCCCGAAGACAGCAACTTCCAGATGAGGTAGGGGCCACCGAGGATGACAGCAAAGAATAAGAAAATTGGCCACGATTTGGTTGAGTTGGTGGCATCATTCTCTGAGCCAAGACCAGCCACAGTACCTGCACTCTCAGTCCACAAATCCTCATTCTCCGAACCTCTCCGTAGACCCAGAAGTCTCTGCAAACGTCGGTACAGGAAGCCGATTGTTCTGACCAGTGCAAATGCAGAAAACACTTTAGTAAAGTGAATCTTTAGCCGAGAAAAGTGGTTTGCCACATCCAGTACTGCCCTGAAGCTATTATAAACAGCTGAGAAAGTAGCATCCATCATCATGCTGACTGAGGCAAAAGCTTGAACGATGCTCTCGATGGACTGGAACGCTCCGCGGCTGCTTTCTTCAGCTTGACGGACAAATCTGCTGGGAGTGGCATCATCTGTCTGGAATCGGTTATAACCAATCGCATTGCCGTAGCCATGGTTGTATGGGCTGTAGCCACCGTACATCGAACTGCCATATGAGCCATAAGAGCCAAAACTAGGCGAGAAAGAACTGTACGCAGGTCGGTAGGCATTAAGTGAACTTGTTCTGGTTTGCTGAGAAGGTCTGGGTAGTACCGGTGGTGGAACCCTGGTAAGAGCTGGCGGTCCTGGCCTGGTAATAGTGGTCCTCAAGTCAGCCGACCTAAGAAAAAAACACAAAATGTAACTTGACAACAAAATAGACAAAGTTTTCACACATATATTGTCTGTTTATGCGTTTCCCTGGAAACATACAAGCAGATTTAGGCCTTGTTTAGATTTGCAGTTATGGGTGGGGCTGCATTATTACCCCCCTTTTGAGGTTTCAAGATCCGTGGATTGGAGTGTACACATGCTGCGATTGCTTTACAAAAATTATGCGTTACAAAAATGATCCCCCCTTTAATGAGTCGCACTTAGCGAACAGTACTGCCTGCCAAATACAACCGCACCTTAGAACTTTAGGCCAAAAATAAAAAAAATGGACAAATAGGCATGAATTTTAATGCAGAAGAAATTCTGTCGCTTGTGCATAAATTTACTTACCTGGCTGCCAGCCTGCCCATGTGCACGTGCGGCTCACTGTACACATTTGGCAATGCTGAATCTGACTAAACTCCCATGCATGGGTAAAAATGACATCATCCCTGGCCAGCCAATGAAATCGTGTGGCGATCGAGACCCAGAAGCCAACAACCGGAAAAGGTCAGTGGCCGTGCGGGAAGCTGCTGTAAAAATGTCAAGAAACTTCCAGTGTTAATGAGGCCTAAAGGTAACTACAACGTTGCTGTTTGGCTTATTATCACATACAGGATTTCCAAGGAAGATTCCCTTTACCTCCCTACTGGATATTGTAGTAAAATAACTAACGGGGGAGTGGTTGCTCTAGTAAACCCTACAAACTGACAGACAATGGAAATCATAGGCCAAAGGCACAGAGATAATCAGAGCCACTCTATACTAGAGGTCGACCGATATGGGTTTTCCTGTGGCCGATGCCGATATTTAGAAATCGGGGCGGCCGATGGCGGATATATGATGCCGATTTTTGCGCCGATATTTTAGGCCTATTTTTTTTGGTGGCACTGGCTCGTGGCACTGGAAGATGGCACTAGCAGAAGGCACTGATTGGCAGGTGGCACTTATTGGCACTGGCAGGTTGCACTGGATGGCACTGAAAGATAGTACTAGCATATGGCACTGATTGGCAGGTGGCACTTATTGACACTGGCAGGTGGCACTAATTGGCAGATGGCACTGGCAGGTGCCACTAACAGGTGACACTGGTTGGCACTGACTGGCAGGTTGCACTGGATGGCACTGAAAGATAGTACTAGCAGATGGCACTGATTGGCAGGTGGCACTAATTGGCAGATGGCACTGGCAGGTGCCACTAACAGGTGACACTGGTTGGCACTGACTGGCAGATGGCACTGGTTGGCATTGGCAGGTGGCACTGATGGCTTTAGTTGGCACTGGTAGGTGGCACTGGATGGTGGCACTGGCATTGGCAGATGGCACTGGACGGCAAGTGGCACTGGCAGAAAAAAATAGGCACTGGCAAAAAAAAAATAGTGTCACCCCCCTCTCCCTCCTCAGTACAGACCCCCCTCTCCCTCCTCAGTACAGACACCCCCCCCCTGCCCTCCGTAGTACAGACACCAGAGAGCGGTGTGTGTCCCACGAGCGTGGGCCCCTCCTCCTCTGTGGGTGTAAACAGAGAGGAGGGCCGCCGCGCTGGGTGTACCAAGATGGCCGCGGCTCCGGAGCTAGGCCGAAGCCGTGGCCTTTCCTGATGCTGTGACCGCGGCGGCAATCCGCGGATTGCCGCCGTGGTCAAAGCATCAGGAAAGGCTGCAGCTTCGGCCTAGCTCCGGAGCCGTGTCACCGCTAGCGGCCATGTTAAATAATAAATATCAACCTAATTTGGATAAAAATCGGCTCATGCCGATTTCTTCAAAACGGCCAGATAACGGCCGATATATCGGTCGACCTCTACTCTATACCTTGTGATCACTGGGATAGCTAATCCCAGTGAGTGTTTCCATCGGAAAGCCCACCCCTTCCTCTCACAAGGCTGGGTTCACACTAGTGCGATGTGGGAAACCCTGCGAATCCTGTGCTGGTTCCCGCATCACACCTGAATTGCAGACAGTGCACGCTGACATTTGCAAACCCCTGCAGGTGTCAGTGTAAAGTTAATGATGCCCCCAGATCTGTTCGCAGACTGCAGTGCGAACTGTGAAACGCTACAGGAATGGGTGAACACCCTTGCCATCCGATTCCAGTGCGGACCCAAAAAAAAGAGGCCTTGTACCATTTTGGTCCGAATTCAGCCTGGCAAACCGTATGGCTGAATTCGCATCACACAGGCATCACCTGATCTGCACAGACACGTGGTGCGAATCACATGCAATGTCTGTGTTTGCACCTGTGTGATCGAGGAAGATTGAGGTGGTTAAAGGGAAAAGCTCAGAAATCTATGCTGCAATAACTTTAGTGGCTGTGCGAGTTCTGAGCTTGTATCTGAAATCAGAATGATAAGACAGCCTGTCCTTACAGGAAAAGATAAGAGAATTTAATAAGTAACTATGGCAGAATCTCCTCAATTGCCATTCCATGTCAGCATGACCGGTATTATGTTTAAACTTCACTCTGCAATAAAGTGTACAAGCAGCTAAAACTTAGTTTTGATTACAGTATGGAAGGGATGAAGTCCTATCAGGTCATTTCTTGATGTCCGTGTCCTGCTGAGATTTTCAGGCACAGCAATGTGTTTTTTTCAACAACTTCAACAAGCTGAAAAAACACAAAGGTTTACAACACCTATAATGGCTCATTAAGGCTCCTTTTAGACTTACAGTTGGGGGGGGGGGGGGGGTTTGCCGCCTGCTAACCGCACCCCCTTCAGCTGCTATAGGCAGTGACTGGAGATGTTCATATGCCGTGGCAAAGTTCACCCGACATGTAGCGATTGGCGGGCTACACATTCGATTAAATAGAAAAGAGCCACTAAGGCCCAACAACCTGACGATTGTTGCATCGCTTCCTCACTGCTTCTCAGTAGCCTCTGAAGTGCGATCTGAATGAGAATCGGCCTTCAGAGGCGAGAGCGATTTAGTCGCATGTCTCAGGCCCGGTTCACACTTATGCAGGTTATGGTAGATGCTTTTTCACACACGTTTTTGATGCGGTTTTGGAAATTTGTTTTATAGGTAGGCAACTCCTATCCTCGTATGGATTAGTGGTTTTAAATGGGAGGACACAAAGGATCCCCTCCACATCTTTCCAAATAACCGTTCTGTTCCTTTGGCGTAAGTTGTTACTACACACTAATGTAGGTATCACATTACAATACAATTGTACTTTTAGGCCCCATTCACACCTGAGCATTTTGTAGCTAGAAGCCTCAAGCTACAAAACGCTGGAGGGGGGGAATCAATTATTCTCTATGGAGAAAGTTCACAGAAGGCAAACACCTGACGCACAAAAAAAGTTCTGGAGCTTTTTAAAGTAGCTCAATTCGGGCGTTTTTCTTCTTTTTACATTGGTGACCCTTTGACCTGTTACATAGGCAGGTAATTCTAATCAGCACTCAAAAGAATGCAAACATGTAATAAAAACATTAGTGCAATATATAGGCAAAGCAAACATTTTGGGAGGTGTATGTTGTCTTGCAGGACAAACCAGCAGAAACACAAAAAATGCATTCTATTGAAGTCTATGGCAGGGTTCGACAAAGTCCGGGCGCCCGGTCGCAATTGTGACTAGAATTAGCGACCTGGTGCCCGGGGAAGCTTAGGCCTGCAGAAGGCCGCGGCCTCAATTGCATGCAGGGGCGCACAGAGACACATGATACCCCATCCTGTGTCTCCGTGCGCCCTCACCTCCCCCGCATTTGATCGCTTCGGGGCGCGCCGGTCGGTAATTGAGGCAGCGGCTTTGCGGCCTTCTGCAGGCCTAAGCTTCCTTCTGTGATCTGGCACCATCTCGTGGTGGCCCTTGGCATGACAAGTAAACCAGCAATTCTAATGGAGGTTCCCCAGTGTTTTCACTGCCATCTCCTTCCCTCTAATTAGAGCCCCCAAACATTATATATATTTTTTATTCTAACACCCTAAAGAATAAAATGGCGGTCGTTGCAATACTTTCTGTCACACCGTATTTGCGCAGCGGTCTTACAAGCGCACTTTTTTTAATTAAAAAATAAGACAACAGTAAAGTTATCCCAATTTTTTTTTAGATTGTGAAAGATAATGTTGGGCCGAGTAAATTGATACCCAACATGTCACTCTTCAAAATTGCGTCCGCTCGTGGAATAGCAACAAGCTTTTACCCTTTTAAATCTCCATAGGCAACGTTTAAAAAAAAATCTACATGTTGCATGTTTTGAGTTACAGAGGAGGTCTATTGCTAGAATTATTGCTCTCGCTCTACCAATCGCGGCGATACCTCACATGTGTGGTTTGAATACCGTTTACATATGCGGGCGCTACTCACGTATGCGTTCGCTTCTGCGCGCGAGCTCAGAGGGACGGGCCGCGTTTTCTGGCTCCTAACTCTTTTAGCTGGCTCCTAGATTCCAATCAAATCTGTCAAACCCTGGTCTATGGAACCAAATACGCAACCTGCTGTGGGCAAAAAAGTACCTGACCCTTTCCAAAAAAAAAACAAAAAAAACACACACACCAGTGTAAAATGCACAGATGTGAATGTGACTGATAGGAAACCATATAAAAAAGGAACTGTAGTTCGTTTCTGCGAAACTGAAAACATCTTGGAAAATGCATAGGTGTGAACCAGGCATAAATCTACACTTAGGCTGGTGTGTTTTAAATTGGTAGTAACACCTTTAAACCCCCCCCCCCCCAGGCTAAAATCACAATGTGCTAGTATGCGTCAAATACTAGCTCATTATGAAATACTTCCCTTAAAATGAAGCAGTGCAGCGGCACGCTATCACCACTGACAGGCCGTTCAGCTTTTCCCAGTCTTCCTTCCGGGTTCACGGGCTCCGGCTGACTGACTGGCCAGACCATGTTGACGTCACTCCCGCGCAGCACAGAGCTCTTAAAAGCAGGGGTCTCAAACTGGCAGCTATTGCAGAACTACAAGTCCCACGAGGCATTGCAAGGCCGACCGTTACAAGCATAGCTCCCACAGGCAGAGGTATGGTGGGACTTGTAGTTCTGCAACAGCTGGAGGGCTGCCCATTTGAGACCCCTGTCTTAAAGTGTTACTAAACCCAGTAATATGAAAATAGTTCATCCCCCCCACAGTGTGATGGCACCCACTACAACTCTGCTTCCTGGTGTCCCTCCTCTGGCGGGTTTTACCAGGGTGCGGTCCAACCCCCTGCACCCCCATAGCGACACTACCGGATTGAGCTGCACGATTAATCGGCAAGAACCGGTATCACAATTTTTTTCCCGTTGCGATCTTGACAAAGGGTTTCCCGATCTTTGGTATAAAAAATAATTTTCTCTCTGCTCTCAGCCTCAAAAGTCAGTCTGTGCCAAGTTTTAAAACATTCTAATCAGTGGAATGTTGAGGCTAAACATTGTATCCATTTGTCTTTTACATCAAAGGAATAGACATCTGTATGTAAATTAGAAACGTTTAACCACTTAAACACCAAACCTTTTGCTGACAGTCGTTCTTTTCAAGTTAAAATATTTTTTCTAGAAAATTACTTGGAACTCCCAAACACATTTTAGTAGAGACCCTAGAGCAGGGATATGCAATTGGCGGACCTCCAGCTGTTGCAGAACTACAATTCCCATGAGGCATAGCAAGACTCGACAGCCACAAGCATGACACCCAGAGGCAGAGGTATGATGGGACTTGTAGTTTTGCAACAGCTGGAGGTCCGCTAATTGCATATCCCTGCCCTAGAGACTAAAATGGTGGTTGTTACAATATTTTATGTCGCACTGTATTTGCACAGCGATCTTTCAAATGCAATTTTTGGGGAATAAATAACTTTAATGAATTTAGAAAAAAAAATAAAGTAAAGTTTGCCCAATTTATTTTTTTGTACAATGTGAACGATTTTACGCCGCAAGGATCGTGATCTTTATTCTAAGCATAAAAAAATTGTGATTCTCATTTCGGCCAGAAACGTGTAGCTCTACTACCAGACTAAAATAACTTGCGTGCAGTGCCCATACCACCTGACCTCTGTACTGCATTGCCCTGGATCGGAGCCGGTGTCTTGTCAATCTAGTTCCCCTATCGAGATGGTTCCCTGCTTGACTGCGCAGGCGCAGACATAGCCCACGGAAATCTCCAAACCTCAGGCGGCATCCAGGCTCATTCCTTAACATTCCCGTGGATTGGAGGATGCTAAAAAGAGCCAGGAGGCCGAGCGAGCGGAGTAAAGCAAGGACGTGAGGCCAACTGGCCACTAACAGGAAATTCCACGTCGCCCTGGACCTCTTGCTACAGCTGCTCAGGTTCGGCCATTTCCGACGGCTCGGATTGCGCCTGCGCAGTCAAGACGGGAACCATATCGATAGGAGGAACCATATCGTCAGCCCTGATGGGGCCCCCATGAGCACCTGGAGCCCCTGGGCAGTGCCCAGGGCTACCCGCTCGGTAAGACGGCCCTGAGTTATACTATCCCGCACCGGCCAATGAAGAGATCTGAAGACCAGCACTCAGAAGAAGATGAAGGCAAGGGACAGGGAGCACCGACGCAAAGGTTTAGCTCCGTTTTGGTGCCCAGCCGCTGTACAAATGTGTTTATAGAGCTCCAGGGTTCCGCACTTACCATTACCCCCCACTTTCTGGTGCCATTGGAAGGCTATATTCAATGTTATTGACTTTACCTGTCAGTGGTCATAATGTTATGACTGAGTGGTGCGTTTCAGTGAGGCGTGCGCCTGTGTACAGGCCTGGGAGAAATATATATATATATATATATATATATATATATATATATATATATATATATATATATATATACACACACACACACAGGCCTATGGGCTTCCCTGTGGCCTGTCCAGTGCTCAGGCTCTATACACAGTCTATGGTGACAGGTGCACACTTCCCCGTGTCTGCTCTTTGGACTTCACCCCCCAGCATGGCCTCTTCCTCCTCCCGCCTTCCCTCCTCACAACCCCCCCAGAACCCAACACACTCACTGGAAAGAGCTGCCTGGGATGCCCCCCAGGACCCTCCGGGTCTCCCACGGTTTAGGAGGAGCAGGCTGAGCCGCCATCCCGCTCTACCGCAAAGCCATACACAGGCCAGGCCAATCGCCAGCCGACAACCTCTTCAGAACTATTTCGAGGCTCCCCGATCACTTCACTCCCTGCCTTGCCATCCACAGGCATTACTAGTCGCTAGCGTCAGACCAGACCAATCACACATCGAACACTATCCACCAACAATTGCTTTTTGCCCAGAAATAATACAGAACTCTGCATGTTATATTAATGATTTAAGCATGTTTAATCAATCCCGCAAAGCGGTGTTTGTTTGCCTCCGCTAAATAGAGGTGTGCCCGGCCTTCTTTATGACATCAGTATGCGATTAGTATGGTCTTATGCTCGGCAAAGAAGTTACTTGTCCGTTCTCCTAATTCTTCCCCCGAAACAGGAAGCACGCGTGTTTGGGTCCATGTGATGTGTGGTCATTTGTGTGTTCAGGGATTGAAGATATTGGGACTTTCCTGTGACATGGTGGTCTGTATACAGTGATTGGGCTCACACTTCTTCCCTTCTCACTCTGTACATCAGCTGGGGGCCACCGAGTGACCACTGAGCAGGTAATAGAGGAGCATCATGTTCCTGTATTTGTATCTCCCTCTATAGAAGGAGGGTCTGTCTTGTCTGCAATAATACATATGGAATGCAGTGCTGGACATGACACCAATCCATTGTTATTCCACCACATGTGATGATAGTAGCAGCGTTTACATACAGGGTTGCCAACCCTTAAAGCGGAGTTCCACCCAAAAACTGAACTTCCGCTTTTCGAGACCCCCCCCCCCCTCCGGTGTCACATTTGGTACCTTTCAGGGAGAGGGGGGGGGGGTGCAGATACCTGTATAATACAGGTATTTGCACCACTTCCGGTGCATTGCCATGAAATGTGATTTGCCATGAAATGTGATGGTCCGCCTCCATCACATCCTATTGGCTCACTCCTGTCACGTGACAGTCTCAGCTAGGCTATCATAGGGAGAGGATCTCCTCTCCCTGTGATAGCTGAACCTGCACGGAGCTGTTAGCGTAGACCTGTATGCACAGTACTAAATTTAGTTTACTCGCGCACCCAGGGAGGTCAACCCCCGTGCAGTTCTTCAAAGGGCTAAGAGAGAGGAGAGGGGGGCAGGCAGATGGGAGGCTGCTCCATGTTACACTGGCTTCTCCTTCCTAACAGTATATGTAATATGTTACACCACAAGCCCAACACTACTGCACTGCCTGCTCCCAGTTACAGGCTGTGCATGATGTATATACTTGGACACACAGCCTGAGGGGCTTTCTCCTGCCTCATATAGCAGCAGCTCCGTGCAGGTTCAGCTATCACAGGGAGAGGAGATTCTCTCCCTATGATAGCCTAGCTGAGACTGATGACGTTTAACTATGTCACGTGACAGGAGTGAGCCAATAGGATGTGATGGAGGCGGACCATCACATTTCATGGCAAATCGCAATTCATGGCAATGCACCGGGTATTGACTCCCGTGAGAGTCACGCCCCTTCACGTCAGCCCCCCCCCCCAGCTGTCTTCTGGGAAACACACTGCTCCCAGGAGATAGGGGGGACCAGTGAGTGCGCGACGCGCTATTTGCGCATGCGCAGTGGGCAACCAGGCAGTGAAGCCGCAACGCTTCACTTCCCGATTTCCCTCACCGAGGATGGCGGCGGGGGGCAGCCGAGAGACGAGCGGTAGCCGACATCGCTGGACTCCAGGACAGGTAAGTGTCCATTTAATAAAAGTCAGCAGCTGCAGTATTTGTAGCTGCTGGCTTTTAATATTTTTTTTTTTTGCAGGACCTCTGCTTTAACGACTTGCTTACGGGCACTTTTACCCCCTTCCTGCCCAGGCCAGCTTTCAGCGCTGTCGCACTTTTAATGACAAATTCGTACTCTGCAACACTGTACAATAGCTATGACTAAGTACTGTTGCGAGTGTGAAACGCGTCAGCTTTTTTATCCTATACCCTGCTGTGGTTTGTACTTTTTGTTCTTTTGCACAAAAAGGGATTTTTATTGGAGTGCGGCTGTCCAGACCTTCCCCCTTCTGATTGCTATATGCTTAGTCTGCCCCTGATGCTTCCGCCTTGAGCAGAGTGCCATTTCCACACATCCACCTGGAGCGGCGATCCCTTCCCCTTCTGCAACACTGTACTCATATGACAGTTTATCATTTTATTTTTTCCATACAAATTAATCATCACCGGGCTTTTCAGTTTTTTGCTGAACAAAGAAAGAAAGACTGAAAATTTAGAAAAAAAAGCAACGTTTTCATATTTTGTAATAACATTTTACAAACGGGTAATTTTTCTCCTTATAGGCTGCACTGATGAGGCGGAAACTGATAGGTGATACTGATTGGCGGCACTGATTAGCACAGGGCTCGACAAATCCCGGGTGCCAGGTCGCCATGGCGACTAGAAATGGCGTCCTGGCGACTTGGCTTGGAAGGTGAGCTGGCGCCATCTCGTGGTGAGCCGTTGGTATTACAAGTTATTACCACCAGATGTGTAAGCTGGCGCCATCTGGTGGTGGCCATTGGTATTACAAGTTAAGCGTTACAAGTTAAACAGCAATTCTAATGTCATTTTTCACTGCCATCTTATTCCCTCTAATTAGAACCCCCCAAACATTATATATATTTTTTATCCTAACACCCTAGAGAATAAAATGGCGATCGTTGCAATGCTCTCTGTCACGCCGTATTTGCGCAGCGGTCTTGCAAGCACACTTTTTTGGGAAAAAATTACACTTTTTTTAATTAAAAAATAAGACAACAGTAAAGTTATCCCCATTTTTTTTAATATTATGAAAGATAATGTTACGCCGAGTAAATTCATACCCAACATGTCGCGCTTCAAAATTGCGTCCGCTCGTGGAATGCCGACAAACTTTTACCCTTTAAAATCTTCATAGGCGACGTTTAAAAAAATCTACAGGTTGCATGTTTTGAGTTACAGAGGGGGTCTAGGGCTAGAATTATTGCTCTCGCTCTACCAATCGCGGCGATACCTCACATGTGTGGTTTGAACACCATTTACATATGCAGGCGTTGCTCACATATGTGTTCGCTTCTGCGCGCAAGCTCGTCGGGACGGGGTGCATTTTCTGGCTCCTAACTTTTTTTAGCTGGCTCCTAGATTCCAAGCAAATTTGTCAAACCCTCGTACTGATGGGCACTGATGGATGTCACTGGTGGGCACTGATAAGCAGTACTGCAGGGCACTGATTGGCAGCACTGAATAGCGGCACTGATCTGCACTGTGTGGGACTGATGTCCCTCTAACAAAAGCCAGTTAATGGCTTTCTTCTTCTCTTCATGCTGACAGCATGAAGGGGGAAAAAAAGACGATAACCGGCTTCATTTCATTGGCTGCCAGCTGGTCACATGGTAAAGGGCACACTGTTATTGGCCCTTTGCCCGATCTGTGATTAGCCGAGTCCCAGGCACTTGGCGTTTACAGAGCATGCAGCATGAGAATGGGAGGAAGTCCTTTTGCGCCTTCCCGGCAATGTAAGCCCACGCTGTAGCCGCCTTTCGGCTATAGCGCAGGCGGCAAAATCGTGCAACTTTTAAGTCACGGCAGTGTAAAAGGAGCCTTAAGGAAATGTATAATGTATGGCCAGCCTTAGTTACTGAAGTTAAACGTTTTTTTTTTTCCATTATAGACAGAAAAGGGAGACCTATAACCCCTGTCAGGTTGTGTTTTTTTTACATTTTACTACGATTTCCCTTCAAGGGGTTGTAAAGGTTTGTTTTTATTTTCTAAATAGGTTCCCTTAAGCTAGTGCATTGTTGGTTCACTTACCTTTTCCTTTGATTTCCCTTCTAAATGTTTTTTTTCTTTGTCTGAATTTCTCACTTTCTGTTTCTCCTCAGTAAGCTTGCCCCCATCATCTGGCTGGGGGTTAGTCATCCAGAACAGCTTACTGAGGAGAAACAGGAAGTGAGAAATTCAGACAAAGAAAAAAAAACATTTAGAAGGCAAATCGAAGGAAAAGGTAAGTGAACCAACAATGCACTAGCTTAAAGGAACCAATTTAGAAAATAAAAAACAAACCTTTACAACCCCTTTCACTTCATGTCCCAATAGCCAAAAAAATAAGTGAGATTAAATCCTTCCAAAGTGAAAGAATCCCTGGTTGTCACCAGAACTGGTGTCCCCAATGAAACATTCCCCTTCTAGTCCTGTTCTGGTGACGATCCAAAATTTGGGATTTCTCTTGTTGACAACAGTGAACAGGACAAATGGGGTAAACCTAACTAATGGGGACACAGAGAGCAATAAAAAGCTGACGTGTTCTAATCCCGCTCCATTGTATCCAAAACGAAATAGAAAGTTTTGCATTTGAATTCACTTTGTATGAAAATGTTTTTGTTTTCTTTTTGAAAAAAACAAGATCGTAAAAGAAACTTGAAAGCTATCAATGTGATTTTTTTCCCCCTTTGAAAATGCTAGGTCTCTGGCAGTCAAGCTAAGTCCTCGGTGACCAGGAGCAGCCTCTACCGTATTTATCGCGGTATACCATGCTCCCGCGTATACCGCGCACCCCTAAAGTTGCCCCGAATCCTGTGGAAAAATTTTTTTTTTTGTACTTAGTTTTGGTGTCTTGCGCGGCGTCCATCGTCGGGTCCGGCGTCCTTCTGCGGCTTCGGGTGTCCTCTTCGTCGGGTCCGGCATCCTTCTGCGGCGGCCTCGCGTCCTCCCCGCTCGTTTCCCGCGCCGAGTTTGAATACTGCGCCGACATATACAGAGCGCAGTACACTCGTGTATTGTCGGCAATGCTCGGCAACTCTCGCGCTGACGTCCTGTACGTCCAGGACGTGAGCGCGGAAGGAGCCAAGACTGCCCGACTATACCAGAGTGTACTGCGCTCGGTATATGTCGGCGCAGTATTCAAAACTTGGCGCGGGTATCGGCGTATACCGCGCACCCACGATTTTGCCCTGATTTTCAGGGCAAAAAAGTGCGCGGTATACGCCGATAAATACGGTATCTGTCATGACATTTGCCACCAGACAGTTGATTTTGACAATATTTGTATAAGCTTTGTACGTGCATTTAATGTCATTTATGTATGTTATCTACCTGGTAAATGTTTCCTTTGGGTAGACATTCAAAGCCCCAACACTTCTGCGGGGTGCTGCCATCTTGGATGTGATGTCATTAGTCTTCGCAGACTGTCAGAAACCATGAATCGGACAGAGACAGAAGTACAGTTAAATCACACTTGTTTAATAATAAAAATAAATAGGTAAACAGAGTAAGTGTAGTCAAAACATAGCCCGAGTTCAGTAACCGGATCGGGTAGTCAGCCAAGCCAATGTCCAAGAGCCAGCGATAAAGGTAGTAGTACAGCAAGCAGGATCTGTAGCCAGAGGGAATGTCAGTCAAGCAGGTCTTCAACAGGAATGCAGGAGAAAGTCTCTTGTAATGTTGGGAAAGGGCAAATGAACTGGAAGGCTTTAAGTAGGCATAGCTGACAAGCAGAATCATCAACAGGTAGACCACTGTGGAGAGATGGGGGCTGGCAATTGGCTGACAGCTGAGCTGCCAGCACAGAGAAGGAAGGGCTGAGCCCAGCCCTGACACAGACTCAGAGCTGTCACACCTAAATATTCCCCTGGACATTTCCTCTATCTATCTATTAGAGCTGCACGATTAATTGTGGAGAGAATCGCGATCTCGATTAATCGTGGAGAGAATCGCGATCTCGATTCTCCCCGCGGGATGACCCGCGATTCTTCTGTTTCACGGCCGGTTCCACGTAACCAGCGTGGAACGCAAATGGCGCCGATATCGGAACCAACGCCAGCAGCCTGTGCCGCTGGATGGATGCCTGGGCTTCTCTTGCAGATCTGTACAACTGTAGTGTGTATCCATGCGCCACCCAGTGGTTGCCGGCGATACTGCTTCTGATGTATTAATCTTTCTCACAGTTCTGTACAACTGTGTGTATCCATGCACCACCCAATGGTTGCTGGCGGTACTGCTTCTGGTGTATAAAAAACAGACCAGTGATATGTCTATAATGTTAAAGACCATATAACTCCTATGAAAAAAGCAGAATCAAAGTTTGATTCTGCTTTTTTCATAGGAGTTCTATGGTCTTTAACATTATAGACATATCACTGGTCTGTTTTTTATATATTCATATTTTCAGATAAATCACAGGTTTGTTTATTTATTTGGGGGGGTTCTGGCATTCAGTTTTTGAGAATCGTGATCTTTAGTCTAAGCATAAGAATTGTGATTCTCATTTTTTTTTTTTTTTGTAAAATCTTTATTTGAGGATGGCATAGCGATACATCACAACAGTTGTTGTAAAAGAAAAGACATCTCACATCGAACAAGAAGCCATCAATATACAGTTTTTCAACATAACATTTAAGGAAAGACAAGGTAGCCTTTGGGGGAAGAGAAAGAGGAAGCAACTAATCCCATTGGGGGCCCACTACTTATGGGTGCATCACAGGGGGGACGTAGGGCCAGGCAGCGGGTCGAAAGCAGAGACCTCCCCCCTATATAATACTCACAAGACATAGGCCCAAGGCACATGGGCAGCACATCTCAAACATCATATTAGGTTGTGAAGAAAAAAAAAAAAAAAAGGGGGGGGGCACCTCGGTACCCGTAGGAGGGGCAGGGCGACCAGGGGCCAATCTAGCCAGTCAGACAGACAGCAAGTGAGGCTAAACATTTCGTGCAAGTTAACGGGATAGGCCGGCCGGGTGTGCCCGGGGGAGAAGGGGGGCCACCTAGGACCTCCATCTTACCTTCCCCCCCGCATCAGCCCCCACCGACCCCGCATCAATCGACAGGCCCGTCCCGGGGTGACAAAACAAGTGCCAAGCCCTCAAAGGGGCCAGGCTGCCCCCCCAGACGCAGGCCGCCGAGTCCGCTCAACCAGCCAGGGCCCCCAGCACCCACCCCCTCCCCCAGAACACCAACCACCCGGGTCCCCAGTATCAGCACAGTGTCTGTAGGTCCCAGTGGGAGAAGCGGAGAAGGTTAGAGAGAGAAAGACAAGAGGAGAAAAAAAAAGGGGGGGAGTGGGGAAAGTAGGAGAAGAGAAAGGGAGATAGAGAGGAACTAGGAACAGAAGGAACGTACCTGAGGTCAGACATCCAGCTCCTCCCCCGCGCCACTGGTCACCACCATCTCGCAGTGAGAGCAACCGTAAAGAAAAAGACACCCAAAGGATCTGAGGCGGCTCCACCTAGGGCAGAGTTACGGGCTATTGGGCCCGAGGTCTTTGCTTAAGGGAGGGGTCTGCTAACTCTAACAGCGCCACATCCAAACTGGAGGGGACAAGTCCCGGGTCCAGGAAGTACGTCGTCCAGGCCGACCAGGTGCTAGAGTAGCGCTCTCGGGTATTCCTGCAAGTGGCGATCCAGTCCTCCGCCTCCCGTATCTCACCCACCTTGCGAATCCATTCCTCCCTGCTGGGAACCTGCGGGCGCTTCCAGTATATTGGGAGCAGCCGTTTCGCTGCGTTTAAAAGATGGGGCAGCAGGCTTCGTTTATACCGGCTCGCCGGCATGGGAGGAATGTGCAACAGAAAGTGGGTCGGAGAGAACGGGATGTCCAGGTCCAGAATTTCCTTAATCTGGGACTGTACGTCCAACCAGAAAGGTCTGATCACTGGGCAATCCCACCAGATGTGCAGGAGTGTACCCCTATGGCCGCATCCTCTCCAGCATCGGTCAGACGCGGAAGGGTAGATCCTAGCCAAGTCCGCAGGTACCCGGTACCAGCGGGACAGCAGTTTATAGTTTGTTTCCTGTGTCTTAGAGTCAATGGAGCTAGAACGGGTGAATTGGTACAATTGTGCCAGCTGGTTAGGGGTGAAAGTCGTTTCTAAGTCTCGCTCCCATATCCGGACAAAAGTGGGCTTCTGTAGGGGGGACGCAAAGCTAAGCAAGCGGTAGAGTTCAGATATCATGTGTGGGATCGGCTCCTCTTCAATAAAGAGGCGCTCGAAGGCCTTGAGCGTAGAGGTGTCCCTGATTGGGTCCCCTTGGGTCGCAAAAAAGTGGTGAAGCTGTCGGTAGCGCCAAAAGTCCATGGGAAAGGACCCGTGCCGTCCTCTAAGTGTCTCTAGGGGCAAAAGCTTACCGTCTTGCAGGAGCTTACCGCAGCTAGCGTTACTATCATCCACCCATGGCCCGAAAAAACCCGCCTGCTCCCCCGGTGGAAACCACAGAAAGCCGCCTAACGGGGCCAAAGGGGACACAGGAGGGGCCAGCGCCAACCGAGCGTTGAGCCGGTCCCATGTCCTCAAGGTCTGAACCGTCAGCGGGGAGGCAGAGTCCGACAGTCCTCTATCCCCCCGGGACAGCCACGGGGCATAAGATAGGTTCCTACCCGCCATACACTTTTCCAGGGAGACCCAGATCTTAGAGGCTGCGTGAAAGCGCCAGTTAAGTATCCTCTGGAGGACAATTGCCCTGTGGTATCTCTGGATGTCAGGGAGACCTAAGCCCCCCACCTCCCTCGGGCGTGTGAGCACCCGGAGCGCGATTCTCGGCTTCCGGTTGTTCCAAATAAATTTAGATATCAGGCTAGACACCTGAGTGAAAAAACCCCGGGGAAGGGACATAGGCAACATCTGCATGTAGAACAGGATGCGTGGTAAGATATTCATCTTCACTACAGCCAACCTCCCCAGCCATGTAAAGGCCGTCTTAGTCCAGGAGGCCAAGTCATTTTTCACTGTAGCTAACAAGGGGGGGAAGTTGGCTGCATAAAGGGTATCATATCTATCCGTCAACCGGACACCTAGGTATTTCAGGGAGGACTTGGCCCAAGAAAACGGGAAGGCTGTCCGTAAGCGGTCTGCCAGTGAGGATGATATCTGGATAGGGAGTATTTCAGACTTCGAATAATTGATTTTAAAATTTGAAAGGGACCCGAAGTGGGTGAGTTCCCTCATCAGATTTGGCAACGAGATCAGGGGCTCCGTCAAGTGAAACAGCACGTCGTCAGCATAAGCTGAGAGCTTGTGCTCCGTGTGGCCCACCTTCAGCCCTCTAATATCGACATTCGCCCGGACGGTGCGTAAGAAAGGCTCCAACACCAGGGCAAACAGGATAGGTGACAACGGACACCCCTGTCTCGTGCCATTTCTTATCGGGAATCTGTGGGAAAGGAGTCCGTTGACCTTGACTTGAGCGTATGGGTCCGAGTACAACGCCATAATCCAAGACAGCATGTGTGCCCGAAGACCCATAGTTTCAAGGACAGCCTGAAGATAGCTCCAATCCACCCGGTCAAAAGCTTTCTCCGCGTCTGTGGAGAGAATGAGATACGGGGAGGAGTCAGCGGAGGTGCGCGCCCAGTGAATGAGGTGTGTTGCTCTGACAGAGTTGTCTCGGGCCTCACGGCCCGCCACAAACCCCGTCTGGTCAGGATGGACAATCAACGGGATCAGATGTTTTAGTCTGGTGGCGAGAATCTTTGCTAAGATTTTGACATCCACATTTAGGAGGGATATTGGTCTGTAACTTTGGGGCTGAGTCGGGTCCTTTCCGTCTTTGTGGATGACCGATATGTGAGCTAGCAACGCCTCACTAGGGATGGCATTTCCTGCTGCTATGGAGTTGAAATATTCACACATCGTTCCAGACAGCAGAGGCAGGAATTGCCTATAGTAAGCTTTAGTGAACCCATCAGGGCCAGGGCTTTTGCCACTGGGCAGGGACTTCACCGTAGCTTCTATCTCAGCGAGGGTGATAGGGGATTCTAATTGGGTGGCCTGATCGTCCGTCAGCGAGGGCAGGCCAGACGCCTTAAGGTAGCTATGGATGTCATTGAGTCTCGTGTCACTAACCCCAGGGGGGCGCGTCGAACCCAAGTCATACAGGGCCGCATAATAATCTCGGAACCCAGAGGCTATCTGGGAGGACCTAACCGCCAGTAACCCAGAGGGGAGGCACAGCTTGTGCACCAGCATTTGCGCACGTTTCTTCCTGAGTGCTCTGGCCAACATGCGGCCACATTTGTTTCCGTGCTCGTAATATTTGTGTGACATATAGCGCAGTTGTTTGCGCGCCTGGCGGTCTAGTAGACGGAGAAATAATTCTCTCGTATCAGTCAGTTCCCTCAATGCCTCTGGGTCGCCGGTATGCTTATGTCTAAGTTCAGCCCTTTGAAGGGCCTCTAGGACCCTGTTAAAGTCTACCTGTCGGGCCTTCTTTAGTCTAGAGCCCTGGGATATCAGTTCACCCCTCACTACCGCCTTGTGACCCTCCCACACCATACCTTTACTCACTCCCTCCGTGGTGTTTTCTCGGAAGTAGTGAGTCAAGACATCTGTCACCTTCGAGACAACTACCTCATCGTCCAGTAAGGACTCGTTTAGCCGCCACGACCAAGCCCGACGGGCGTCCGGCCGCAGGGCCAGCGTGGTCGACACCGGGGCATGGTCGGATATGGTAAGATTCCCAATGGATGAGGCCTGTAGTACCTCCAGGGCTAAGTGGTCTACACAGATGAGGTCTATACGAGTATAGACGTCGTGGACCTTTGAGTAGTAACTGTAGTCTCTGTCGGAAGGGTGCAATACACGCCAACTGTCAAACAAGCGGTGGGTCTGAAGGGATCGACGAAAGTGACGAAGGAAAACGTGCGAATGGGAGGGACGGTTACGGGAAGTGTCAAGCTGTGGGTCAGGACTAACATTAAAGTCGCCCCCCAGGACCAGGGCCCCTTCCCGAAAGTCCGCCAGGGAATCTAGGGTGTTGTCAAGGAATGAAAGTTGACCCGAGTTAGGGGCGTAGATCGTAGCCACGGTAAGCCTCTGACCCATAACCGAGCCCTTTAAGAAAACAAACCGTCCCAGAGGGTCTATTTTGCTTTCAGCAACCTGAAAGGGGCAGGATTTGTGTATGGCAATAGCCGTGCCTTTAGATTTAGTGTCCGGGGAGTTACTCAGGAACCACTGGTTATACAAATGAGTCGGGAGTTTGGGCAGAGATCGGGAGGTAAAATGCGTCTCTTGCAAAAGGACTACCTGTGCCCCAGACCTCTTCAATTCCCACCACAGTTTACTACGTTTACATGGGGAGCAAAGACCTCGGACATTATATGTGAGTACCTTAAGTGACGCCATCGGGGGGTCCGTTCGTGGAGAGAAATTCCATCTCTGGGGTGGATGCAGCGCGGGGGGTGGAGTCGGAGGCCGTTCCTGTGAGAGGGAAGCAGTCAAGAGAGAAGGAATAGAAGGGGGAGAGAGAGAGACAGTTAGTAACGGAGGGACAGATAAACAAAACATACAATAGTAGGGGGGTAAAAGCCCCCCATCTAAACACCAAGGGGATGGGCCCCGGGGTCAACCCTCCAAGGGAGGGGTCCCCAAGACTCATTCCCATTTCCCAAAGGGAAAATATACCTAATAAGGTATGGCCTACAGGGGGAACGTGGACCAACATGAGAGGGCAGGACGCGAGGGTCAGTCCCCGCACACCACCGCCTAGTAAACTTCAAACATTCAATTTAGGAGAGGAAATCAGCTCAGCGGGGTTCAAAAAAAAAAAAAAAAAAAAAAAAAAAGAGAATAAAAAAAAAAAAAAAAAAAAAAAAAAAAAAAAAAAAAAACAAACGGAAAACAGGAGCAGAGCTGTTAACGAAAAATAAACATAACGACTCAGAGTTAAGCTACGAAAGTGGGCACACTCGGGCTTGGATGTCAGGGGGACCCTCCGATGTGATAGGTCCTTGCTGGGCCCAGACCTCAGCTAAAGTCCATCTGTCAGAGCCAGGGTTAAGAGGCCCGGAGCCAGCCATCAGCATCGACAGTAGTTCTTGACATTAGTCCTTGACCCTGCAGGTCAACTAAGACACACTGCGTAGCCATGGCTGTAACCCCCCCCTCAAAACATAACAAAACACCCCCGCAGAGTCTGGGCTTAGAGGGGGCTGCACAGGCAGCAATGGGTGAGGGCTGGGGGGGGAGTGTGGTCAGTCACTGGGGATTGGCAAAAAGAAACAGGGGATAGGTAGGACCTGTCCACTCAGTGCCCCTGGGGGTCCGGACCCCGAGGGGAGCTGGCCGAGGGGCGTCTACGGTCGCGTCTGCGACTCCTGCGATTGACCGACATCCACGGTTGAGGAAGTTGCAGTTGGGGGTGTTCGGATAGCCCCCTCCAGTCAGGAAAGTCCACTGGTTCCAGTCCCAGGGTGTCCAGAAAATGCGGGAGATCATCCTTGTTGCGCAGCGTGGCCTGTCGGCCATCCTTAGATGCTTGGAGGTAGAAAGGGAAACCCCAGCGGTAGGTCAGTCCTGCTTTTTGTACAGCTTCAAGCAGCGGGCGAAGGGCTCTGCGCTGCATGAGAGTTCGCCGCGAGATATCCTGGTAAAGGGAAAGCTTGGCCCCGTCAAAATCGAAATGTTGCTTCCCACGCATCTTCTGCATAATTCTGTCTTTCAGGGTGTATTTATGAAGCTTGCAGATTACATCCCTGGGATTGTCCGGATCTTGAGAGGGGGGCCTAAGGGCCCTGTGGGCACGATCAATCTCGATGACTGCTGTTGCAGGCAGACCCAGAATCTCTCTGAATATGTCCTCCAATGTAGGGATAATGTCTCTGGGAGCAGTCGCCTCTGGCAGGCCGCGTATGCGGATATTGGCCCTCCTGCTGCGATTTTCAAAATCGTCGAGCTGGCAGAGTAGTGCTTCGATTTTCTGATCTTGGGCACTGCACCTGTCCTGTAGCATAGAGATTGCTGGCAGGGCCTCATCCAGTCTCTGTTCTACTGCCTCCATTCTGGCCCCTAGGTGGTTGGTATCCGCCTTCAATTGTGCTATGTCTGCGGTAAAGGCCTTCTCCACCCTGGCAGTAAACTTTTCTAGGTCAGCACGTGTGGGGAGAGACCAGATATGGCGCTTCAAATCCCCATCGCTCAGTACATCCGCCATGTCAGGGCCCTGTCCGTGGGAGGTGAAGGATCCCGGGGAGAGAGGGGGAGCCGTGTCACTCACCAACTCCGGAGAAGGGATCTGGGAGTCCGCTGCATGTTGTTGCTGCTGGAGCTGTAGCGCGGCCTTCTGCGACGCCTTGGATGCCTTAGCAGCTTTAGGTGTCGGCGCCATCTTGGAGGCTTCCGGGCCTGGTCCCCGCGCTCCGCCGAAGAAGGCCTCCAGCTGCTCCTGCCGGGTCCCGTCCGCTCTTGTCTGCTGGGAGAGTGCCCGCCGTCCCTGTGACATCTTCGGTGCTAATTGGGGAGCGATTCGCCCCTCCGTGCTGTGAAATAAGCCGCGGTGTACGAGGAGCTGAGGCGATGCACGTCCTCACTCCTCCATAGCCAAGCCACGCCCCCGTGATTCTCATTTTAAACAGAATCATGCAGCTCATCTATCTATCTATCTATCTATCTATCTATCTATCTATCTAGTGTAAATGTATGCAGGGAGGTGAAGAGAGGAGCGAAAGAGATAGGCACACACAGTGATTACACCCCCCCCCCCCCCCAGAAGAGGAGAGGGCTATGGCATGCAAAGGGGAGGGGGGCTGTGCTAGTGAATTAGACTCTTCCTGGAGTAGTCACAAAATAGCTAGCAATGTCCTGGGATGACCTTATCCCCTATAGCATGGGTGCTCAACCTGTGGCTCTCCAGCTGTTGCAAAACTACAATTCCCATAATGCCTCAGCCTTTGGGAGACATGCTTGTACCTGTCAGCGGCTTGCAATGCCTCATGGGAATTGTAGTTCCGCAACAGCTGGAGAGCCACAGGTTGAGCACCCATGCCCTATAGGCTGTGTACTATTGTGTGAGATATTAGTATTTTTATGTTTCTCTGTTACGCTATGTAAGAACCTGATCATTTAATGTTTATTGTGTTTTTCAGGTGTTGCAGCATGCTTCTGATAGAAGAGAAATATCGGACAGTTGCTGAAATCTTGTTCTCCTCGGGGACCTGTCCAAGATGTGTCCTTCGATTATGCTGTGTGGGCTTCCCAACTCCTTACCGTCTTCCATACAAGGTATCTCCATTTTATCAAGCACACATGATAAAATGGAAGTGAATAGAGGATCTTTAAAAAAGAAATAATAAAATGTAAAAATATTATTATTATACAGGATTTATATAGCACCAACAGTTTGCGCAGCACTTTACAAAATAAAGGCAGACAGCGCAGTTACGTTACAATTTGGTACAAGAGAAATCGGAGGGCCCTGCTCATTAAAGCTTACGATCTAAGAGTATGTTGTAAATTTGGAGCAAGCAGGATTAGGACACTATCTGGAAGTAGATCGGTGCTTGAAACTCATTATGGGCTCTGGGCTCTGGTAAACATTCTTGCCAAACAGTGCCTCTTGTATTTGAACACAATTCTGCTTAAATTCATGCATTCGAAGGGAATTGGCAGTATTTAAAAAGAAAAAGCTGTTTGATCTGCTTTAACATCTTAAGGACCGCCTCCTGCACATATACGTCGGCAGAATGGCACGGCTGGGCACAAGCACGTACAGGTACGTCCTCTTTAAGTGCCCAGCCGTGGGTGCGCGACCCGGTCCAAAGCTCTGTGACCGTGGGACCCGCGGACTCGATCGCTGCAGGAGTCCCGCGATCGGTCCCCGGAGCTGAAGAACGGGAAGAGCTGTGTGTAAACACAGCTTCCCCGTTCTTCACTGTGGCGCCGTCATTGATCGTGTGTTCCCTTTTATAGGGAAACACAATCAATGAAGTCACACGTCCAGCCCCACCCCCCTACAGTTAGAAACACAAATGAGGTCACACTTAACCCCTTCAGCGCCCCCTTGTGGTTAACTCCCAAACTGCAATTGTCATTTTCACAGTGCATTTTTTGCTGTGAAAATGACAATGGTTCCAAAAATGTGTCAAAATTGTCTGAAGTATCTGCCATAATGTCGCAGTCACGAAAAAAATCGCTGATCGCCGCCATTAGTAGTAAAAAAAAAAAAAAAATTATAAAAATGAAATAAAACTATCCCCTATTTTGTAAACGCTATAACCCAAACCGATAAACGCTTATTGCGTTTTTTTGTTTTTTTTACCAAAAATAGGTAGAAGAATACATATCGGCCTAAACTGAGGAAAACATTTTTTTTTATATATATTTTTGGGGGATATTTATTATAGCAAAAAGTAAAAAATATTGTATTTTTTTTTCAAAATTGTCGCTATATTTTTGTTTATAATTTTTGATCAAATACCACCGAAAGAAAGCTCTATTTGTGGGGAAAAAAAAGGATGCCAATTTTGTTTGGGAGCCACGTCGCACGACCGCGCAATTGTCAGTTAAAGCAACGCAGTGCCGAATTGCAAAAACTGGCCAGGTCCTTTAGCTGCCTAAAGGTCCGGGTCTTAAGTGGTTAATTTACATAAATAATGCACAGTGCTAAAAAAATGCTGTCGTAAACCTGTGAACCCAGTGAATAATGAAACCAATAAGTAATGAAAAAATAATAATATTTTTTTTTAAATCAGATTTTCTCTTTATACTTTTTATTTCTATTGTCCTTACATATGCGCTGTGTCTTTCTGATGCCGAATTGTTATGACAAAAATTACAAAGCGTGATCTAATTGTTATTATGGTCTATTCAGGCACTTACAGTATATAAAGCAAGTAAGGTCAGTACACAAATTAAACCAAATAAAACAAAGAGAAAAATTTGCTGTGTTTCAGGATCTGATGGAAGAGCTGCGGAAGTTCTTGACTCCCGGAGATGAAGGTGAAGCTGACGGTGACAAGGCTCCACCAAATAAGAAAGCTAGACTAGATGACTCTGATGGGTGTCCTGCTGAAGAAGCGCAGAGCGCAGAGACCTCTGGGGCTCCGAAAACCTGTAATTTGTGTTTGGGGATTCTGCAACACCTCAGTGATGCCGAGTTTGTCAAGAAGGTAATTTACACTGAGGGTGGGGGGTATAATGATTGATACTTGGGTTTTATCACACAAGTTCTACCTTGATTTCAAACTGCAGAACTTTTGTTGTAGAACTGTTGGGTATTTATGAAAAGTCGCTTTTGTTAAAGGTTGCTGTAAAATTTTGTTGATGTGTCATAGTCAGGGCTGTGGAGTCGGTAGATAAATGTTCCGACTCCGACTCCTCAGTTTTATGTACTTCCGACTCCGACTCCTCTGTATTAATATGCAAATGTATTTTATACATTCCTTGAGGGAAAGAAACGCAACCTACCACAGGACTACTGGCTGGGAAGCCAACAGTCTACTGTATTGCACAGTTTAAGCAAAAGACAAACACAATGAAAACAATGTTTTTTATTCTAAAAAATGATTTTCCTAGGAGAATCCCATAGTCATGTTTAAAGTTTAAGCTAACAATCGGAGTTTACAAGTTTTTATAGCCTTAGCTTAATGACAGCAGTTTTTCCAATGGTTTACAGCTTCAGTCTTGAACTATTGGCCCTCCATTCCCTTCACTTATACAAGTGTCTCACTCTCTAGTCCTGCAAAAAACATATTTATTTAATCCCCTATCAGTGAGAGGCTAGGTTACACATGGACGCTGCGTTCCCTGTAAAAGCAGAACACAACACTATGGAAAGTATAAGTATTGCAGCTCCTAATTGTGCGTTGCGTGCCATATAGTGAAGCACATGAAAAGCATGCTTCTTCACGGTCACTTAACGTGTTTGTTTTGCGGTTACGTGAGGCACTGCATGCATTGGTCTTTATTCTTACAGTAGAGAAGTCATTAATTATAACTGTTTGTGAATTGGGACATTTAAACTTGCTTTTCTTTTTTTTTTTTTAATTCCAATCTAAATTTAGTAGGAGTCGGAGTCGGTGCATTGTTTGCCGACTCCGACTCCAGGTACCCAAAATTTCCCCCGACTCCGACTCCTCGACTCCGACTCCACAGCCCTGGTCATAGTGTAGCACATCTGTATATTTTGTAGAGCACTGATCTCGTATACCTTTATATTTTCTTTACCATTCTTATGGCATTATCAACAACAATATGATCACAGCACTGCCTACCCATAAAACAACCCACCTCCCTTCCTACACAAGTGTCACCATGGCCTTGGTCTTTCACTTTCAGATGCATCGCTTGGTGGTGAGAGGGTTATTGCCAGACCAAAGCGCAGGCAGGAGTAGAACTCTTGCAAAACGTAAAAAGTATTGTCATAAGATATTCCGCGAAATGCAGCAGGTCTAGTTGGGGATTTTTTGTTACTAAAAGTATATGGTCAAACACCTTAGGTGGCCTATTATCTAGCTCTCTTTTCTTCTTGATTTATTTGGTTTACGATAAATAATCTTAAAAGAACGTGCTTATCTATTTTTAAAGGGGGTTGTAAAGGTTTGTTTTTTATTTTTTAAATGGGTTCCTTAAGCTAGTGCATTGTTGGTTCACTTACCTTTCCCTTCAATTTCCCTTCTAAATGGTAGAACATTTGTTTTGAAATACCTCAATCAGGAAAAATTGGTTTTGGTCACTAGATGACTCTTACGGTCACATGACCTAGTTTTAGAACAAAATATGATCAATTTCTTTGGAGCGGTGTGACTGTGTGTCGGATTCATTCAGAGAACTTTTATACATTGACCCCTAAGGCCCCTTTCAGACTGAGGCAGGAGCTGCGGTTGCGGTATAACGCCGCTAAATATAGCGGCGCTATACCGCCGGAATTGCCGCGGGTATCAGCCGCTAGCGGTGCGGTATTAACCCCCGCTAGCGGCCGATAAAGAGTTAATATCGCCCGCAATGCGCCTCTATAGAGGCGCATTGCGGGCGGTATTGCCGCGGTTCCCATTGTTTTCAATGGGAAGGAGCGGTGAAGGAGCGGTATACACGCCGCTCCTCTCACCGCTCCAAAGATGCTGCTGACAGGAGATTTTTTTGTCTCCCGCCAGCGCATCGCCTCAGTGTGAAAGCCCTCGGGCTTTCACATTGAGTCTGCAGTGCAGGAGTTTTTCAGGCGGGATAGCAGCGCTATTTTTAGCGCTTTACCGCCTGAAAAACTCCTCAATGTGAAAGGGGCCTTACTGAAGCACAAATGGAAAATGTCCAGTCACGCATGTTCTGATTGTGTTGCCTTTTCCAAAATAATAAAAATAATTTTAGATTTTTTTTCTTCTTTTTTTCTTTACATCAGACCTTTCATAAAGTCCAGTCTGCGGGATATGAGTTCAAAGACTTTGTTTTCTCAGTGTCTTTGCCAGCACAGCTCTTGGTGAGAGAGGTAAAGTATATTTTGCTTTCCCATTGTGTCTTCCATTAGGTGCTGCTTTAGGCTCCCATGACCAAGTTTTAGCCATAATGAACCTGGCTTTGACCTGGAGGATGAGAAAGTGAAGGTGTCACAAATAGTAACCCATCACATTATTCTAACCTGCTAAAGACAAAATCTTCTGGTTGCTTAGAACAGAACAAATATTGATATATGATGCATGGCTAATACCCAGTAGACTTCTTGTATGAACAGTCTAACTGTAGTACTTTCTGTATTTCTTCCTTGGCAACCAATCGGCTTTAAATGTTCCTCTTGCTAGGGGTCAATAAGAAAATGTTGGGGCAAATCACATATAATTCTTTACTTTAATGGTTTCTACATGAAGTTGATTGTATGTGTGTGTGTGTGTGTGTGTGTGTGTGTGTGTGTGTGTATATTATATATATATATATATATATATATATATATATATATATATATATATATATATATATATATATATACACACCCCAATATTAAGAACACAATAAAGGATCTATTGGTAAACGGCGCTGATGTTGCATAAGTGTCCAGCTTCACATCAAATAAATAAAATGATGACGTGGCAAAAATAGTCCTAAAGTTGTAAGTGCTTCTAGGCTTAAGTGGGTAGTGCACCCTTCACCAACTTCAAATCTTCACCAACAGTGGCACTCGTCCCTTCTGGGGTTCACACTCACCAGAAGGATGAATAAAACAAGCCTTGAAAATCAATTATTTTTCACTCAGAACTCCGTCACCATCTCAGAAGGCAGCAGGGGTTAATTCCCAATGTTGGTTCATATAAAACACAAAAAACACCAAAATAGTGCAATACTGCTTTAATGAATTAACCCCTCATACAGAGTACCCCGCTTCTGATCTGCGTACATTAAAGCCACTTGATAATGAACATGTAAGGTAGTGTGTGATCACCGCTGTAGTACAATACCCGGAATCCGCGCTTGATGATGCCCACACAGCGCTGAAGAAAATCCTTCCTGGATACAGGTCTCAAGGCGGTGGAACGCACTCCTCGCTCACAATACTTCCTGGTCACGCAGTTGTAGCCATGCCCTTTTGATGTGTTTAAAGGCTTAGTACTACGCGATCAACATGAGGGAAAATGTGGAGGAAAGAGGGACATTGATCGTTGGGAGCTTTGCAAAGATAAACTTATCCTTCAACTTTGGCTTAGCAATTCGACGGAGCGGCCTGTGAACCGAGACTGGGCGAGCGGGAGACAGGTAGAGACACCCAGTGGCACCATGGGGCATTACAAGTTGAAATGCTAAGCCAAAGTTGAAGGATACGTTTATCTTTGCATTGCTCCCAACGAGGAAGGGGTTAATTATGTTCCCTAGGTGTGTTCTAACTGAAGGGGGGGTGGGACTGACTAGGGGAAATGACAGATCGCTGTTCATACATTGTATGAACAGACGAACAGTCATTTCTCACCCTGACAGGACCGGGAGCTGTGTGTTTACACACACAGCTCCCGGTTCTCGCTCTGTAACAAGCGATCGCGGGTGCCCAGCGGTGATCGCCCCCGCCGGACACGTTCGTGGCACCAGGGGCGAGCAGGGGGCGTGCATGTCCCTAGTGGCTGAAATGCAAAATTACGTGATTTTGCGCAGCCGACCTGCCGCCGTAAAACTGCGGTGGTTGGTCGGCAAGCGGTTAAAGTTCAAATTTCCACAGGGATTTTGGGGACTGTAGTGGTTAATTGGGGCAGCCAGCCGAGGGATGTATGTGGGGGGAGAGGGGAGGACGGATGGCTGCAAACATGTTATGCTAGAAAGGAAAGCAACTCGCCGCCCGTATGTTGAAACTGTCTCCACGCTGCTTGCACACAGCCCTGCCTCCTCCTAACACCACGCTGTGATAGACGGAACACATCTCCGCATTAGACCCGCATTCTGTCTATCACAGTGTGGTTAGGAGCAGGCGGAGCTGTGTGCGAGCAGAGCGGAGACAATTTCAATGTGTGTTTTACCGCTCTGCAATCCCGCGTTGTACCACTAGTCATTATCGGCAATTTTTAAGTTGTTTCGGCATTTCCCCAAAACAACTATTTTCGGCCGATATATCGGTGCATCCCTACAATATACATAAAAAACTGTAGCACTTTATTCAGGATGAGTCAAGCCCTGTTGACAGTTACAGTTTAACCACCTGAGCCCCGGGCCATTGTCAAATGACGGCTTCACGGTGGCTCTGAAAATCCAACAGGACGTCATATGACGTCTTGAATTCCTCCGGCCACTGGGGCCTAAACATCTCGGTCCTGGGTTCACGCCTCTGTTTTTTGGTGCTTTTTGCAGAAACACACTACAGTTCATTTACATGGTTTCCTATGGGACACTTGTGATATAAATGAAAGAAAGAGGGCGCTGCGGTCCCTGTCAGGAACCAGTAATTGGTGCACTTGTGAATGCAATGAATCCAAAATAAATTGGGTAGTGATACCAGCAAAAAAAGTGAATTCAATAAAAAGTCCCAATATAAAAGAGTTAAGAATAAAGAGTCCAGCATTCAATTCTTGATGAAACAACACATAACGATTATTCTTATCATGTGATCTCAATCCCAGGTGGAAATAACAGCCTTCACCATCTATTCATTTACACCTGAAGTGCTCTGGAATAATAATGTGCTTACCACAACACATGGACCCCTTAACCACTTGGGATCCGCGCTATGGACGAAAGACGTCCACAGAGCGGCTCAAGTGCCGGGTGGACGTCCCTGTTTTCCATTCCCCGGGTGCGCAGCGGGGAAACAACGTGCCCGACGCATTGCTCGGGAGCCGATGCGTGTGCCTGGCGGCCGTGATGTCCGCCAGACACCCGCGATCGTCGGTGACACAGCAGAGACGTGGAGCTCTGTGTGTAAACACAGAGCTCCACGTGCTGTCAGGGAGAGAGGAGACCGTTCTGTGTCCCTTTACATAGGGACACAGCATCGGTCACCTCCCCCAGTCAGTCCCCTCCCCCCACACAGTAAGAACACACCCAGGGAAAACATTTAACCCCTTCCTCACCCCCTAGTGTTAACCCCTTCACTGCCAGTCACATTTATACAGTAATTAGTGCATTTTTATAGCACTGATTGCTGTATAAATGTGAATGGTCCCAAAATTGTGTCCGATACGTCCGCCGCAATATCGCAGGCCTGACAAAAAAAATCGTAAATCGCCGCCTACTAGTAAAAAAAAAAAAAAAACATAAATTATCCCTTATTTTGTAGGCGCTATAACTTTTGCGCAAACCAATCAATATACGCTTATTGTGATTTTTTTTTTTTTTTTACCAAAATAATGTAGAAGAATACTTATCGGCCTAAACCGAGGGTAATTATTTTTTTTTTTTTAAATTGGGATATTATTATAACAAAAAGTAAAAAATATTGTGTTTTTTTTCCAAATTTTCAGTTTTTTTATGTTTATAGCGCAAAAAATTTAAATCGCAGAGGTAATCAAATACCACCAAAAGAAAGCTCTATTTGTGGGAAAAAAAATCTAAAAATATAATTTGGGTACAGTGTTGTATGACCATGCAATCGTCATTCAAAATGTGTCAGCGCTGAAAGCTGAAAATTAGTCTGGGCACGAAGGGGGTTTAAGAGCCCAGTAATGAAGTGGTTAAGTGAAAAAGTGGGTCATGTACGCTTGGCAGGATAAGTGCCTGCACACTCTGCGGCATGGACTGTAACCAGGACTCCAATATCATGTGCGGTGTATGTTCAAACCATAAAAAAAAATGGGAACCCAATAGCGTGATACCGTTTAATTAAAAGACATTAAAATCATACAGCTGTTTGGCCTCTTACTTGAAAAAGTGCCTGCCCGACACTGGGACTGTGTGCGTGTCAATTCCTCAGAAAGGACCACTGCTCAGCACCTTGTGGCTGGTGGTCCTGCGGGGAGACTCGCTTGACAAATGCCGGGATCAGCTGGGGTAGATGTGACCAGATCAGAGCCGCCGACATATGTTTCGTGCTATGCACGTCACCTATGGGACACGTTCACATCCATGATTTTTTTTCAGCTGCTGCGTATTTGGAAAGGGCAAGGAGTTTTTAACGCAAAACAGTGCTATTTCGTTTTTTTTGGTTCAAGATACTTCAATAGAGAAGCTGCAGAAAAGCATGTAATTTTGTTTTTGCGGCAATTTATGTTTTGTAATCTGTCCAACAAGAAATTGGCCCAAAAAAATTTAAAAATTCAATTTTTGTTTCTTTAATCCGATTAATCGAAACAATAATCGGCCAACTAATCGATTATGAAAATAATCGTTAGTTGCAGCCCTAATAGATACGTTGGAAACATTGTTGCTGTTGCACCCTAGGTTGGTTGAAAACACAGAAGATGATAATACGTTTTATTGAGCTAACATAACATTATGGGAAGAAGATGTTATAAATGACTGTTCCCAGATATGTTTATCAAGCTATTGCCAATCTAATCATTGAACCTGATATGTATGGAGTAGGGATGGTAGGTAGCATGCATTGGTATGTATCGTTCTATATATCTCCCATATTTCCATCCCTTTAGAGCTGTAGGCTGCCTTTGCTGACCTACCCTGTTGAAAATGTTAACTGCCTGGCAGTCTTGATTTTCCTCTGGACTCAAAATGTACTGAAGATATCAGATTTTTCTTGCTACTTTCTTTTGCCTGGTGGGAAAGTTAACTAGCATTTTGACATTTGGATCAAAAGTAACAATCTGCATAATATTCCTTTCAATTCATTTTTCCCTTTACTATGAGTGGCATTACATTCGCCAGCAGAGGGAGCTCATACACAAGCAACATGTTCATATTTGACATTTCAGGGGCAGACTTTCGATGTTTAGATGCGTTCTCTTTTAATGAAGTTTTCTTAAGTATTCTTTCCACCCCTTCATTAAAGCCATTTGCCTAAATACCTTTAGCTTCACTCCCAAGATCTTAACCGTGTTACTCTGAAGCCCCATACACACTATCAGTTTTCCTGCAGGTTTTTGTCTTCAGGTTTACCAAAACCATGTAGGGCAAGGGCCTACCTGATTGCATATGAATTGAAACTCTAATGCCCTGTACACACGATCGGTTCGTCTGATGAAAACTGACCCATGGACCGTTTTCATCGGAGGAACCGATCGTGTGTGGGCCCCATCAGTTTTTTTTCCCCATCAGTGAAAAAAATAGAACCTGTTTTTTAAAATTTGTGTATGGTTAAAAAAACGATAGGAAAAAAAAGATAGTCTGTGGGGAAATCCATCGGTCAAAAATCCATGCATTCTCAGAATCAAGTCGACGCATGCTCGGAAGCATTGAACTTCATTTTTCTCTGCACATCGTTGTGTTTTACGTCACCGCGTTGGACACGATTGGATTTTTAACCGATGGTGTGTAGGCAAGACTGATGAAAGTCAGCTTCATCGGATATCTGATGAAAAAATCCATCGGTTTGTTTTCATCAGACGAACCCATCGTGTGTACGGGGCATTAAAGTTTGACCTCATATTAGATGGTTTTGGTAAACCTGAAGACAAAAACCTGCAGAAAAACTGATAGTGTGTATGGGGCTTAACTCTTCAGAGTATTTTCAGAATAAAAGTCCCAGACTCATTTTGTTCCAACTAGAGCAGGCTTTCTCAACTTTTTGAACATGGAGGAACCCTTGAAGTAAATATCTACAACTCATGATGCATTATTGTGATGGTCATTGGGAAGTGCGCTTTTCTTCTTGTGATCATTTGGAAGAATTCCCCCCTTTCAGATAGGTTAAAATATAATTGCTTTCAGTGGGAACATGTATATAATATATAAAAAACAGACACCTTTTGGAGGAGCCCTAGATGAGACCCACGCACTCTATGGCCCTGTACACACGATCAGTCCAAACCGATGAAAACGGACTGAAGTTAAGTTTCATCGGTTCACCGATGAAGCTGACTGATGGTCTGATGTGCCTACACACCATCAGTTCAAAAACAGATCGAGTCCAACGCAGTGACGTAAAACACAACGACGCGCTGAAAAAAATGAAGTTCAATGCTTTCATGACTTGATTCTGAGCATGCCCGGGTTTGGAAACGATGCCTTTGTGTACTAACCATCGGTTTTGACCGATCTGTCAGGCGTCCATCGGTCCAATTTTAAAGCAAGTTCTCTTGTTTCTGGACTGAAGGACTACAGACCGATGGGGCGTACACACGTCGGTTTGGACCGATGAAACTGAACTTCGGTCCGTTTTCATCTGTTTGGACTGATCGTGTGTACAAGGCCTATGGCTAGGCCTGTACTCCACTGGATTGCTGAGGGCCACCAAGAATATATTTTTCAGCAAAATCTGGATGGTGCCTTACATTCCTTTTGTACAATCCCAATTCCCAAAAACTTGGGACGCTGTGTAAAATCTAAAAAAAAAACTGAATGATTTGCCTTTTTATTCACAATAGAAAATAGACAACATATCAAGTGTTTTAAACTGAGAAAATTTACCATTTTAGAAAAAAAAAAAGGTAACTTTGAAAATCATTAGCAGCAGCACGTCTCAAAAAAGTTAAGACACGGCAACAAAAGGCTGGCAAAGTAAGTGGTACTAACGAGAAAGATGGAAGAACATTTTGGAAATAATTAGGTTAATTGTCAACAGGTCATTAACCTATGATTGGGTATCAAAAAAGAGAGTCAGATTGTCTTGGACGTAAAGATGGGCAGAAATTCACCAATCTGTGAAAAGCTGCATCTAAAAATGATCGACATTTTTTGAGAACCTGGAGAAATCTCTGTGCCCTAGTGACAAGTCTAAAGTTTTGGATGCCCTTAGATGGCAGTGCATTAAAACAGGTATGATTCTGTGATAGTCATCACTGCTTGGACACAGGAATCCTTCCAAAAATCACTGTGAACACCATTCACTGTGCTGTTAAAAAATGCAAGGTACAGCTCTATCATGCAAGGAAGCCATATCTGAACATTATCTAGAAATGCTACTGTCTTCTCTGGGCCAAAGCTCATTTAAAATGGTCTGTTGCAAAGTGAAAAGCTATTGTGTGGTCAGACAAATCAAAATTGACATTCTTTTTGACAACTGTGGGTGACACATCCTCTGGACTAAAGAGGAGAAGCTTGTTATCAGTGCTCAGTTCAAAAGCCTGCATCTCTTATGGCAGTGGTTCTCAACCATTCTTGTGGCGTGACCCCTTGATAAAATTTCCCAAGTTGTGGGGACCCCTAACAGTAAAATTTATTTTTGTAGCGTGGGTTGTCGGCACTCAAGGCAAGACAAGTAATTTGTGCCCCTTCCACTCGTACAGTATTAAAACCCCTTATGGTTCATTTTAGGATGTTCTCCTTTTTTCCCTTTTATCTGTCTGTATCCTAATTTCTTGTCCCCCCCCCCCCCCATCCCTCTCTCTAGCTATCTTTCTTGTTATTTCTCTTATTCTTTCTCTCCCTTTTTTCTTTGTTCCTCCCCCTCTTTTCCTCTCCCTTCCATGTATTCTCCATTTGTATTCCTTCTCTTACTCCTTGGTGGGGGGGAATGGGATGAGTGGCAGTGCTGGAGGTGGGGTGGGATCACTGGCAGTGCTGGGGAGAGTTCTGAGGAGCCAACATAGGTGCTCTTGATCAAAGTCATCTGCTGATCTGAGAACTGTAGTGAGGACTTTTAATGGCAACTATAATCACAGGTAGTGTTACTCACTTTGTCTCTGACTTTGTGGCATCTCGTAGCAGTGACACCTATGCCAAAATCAGGAAGCTGACCTCTAGTATCTGCCCCCAAGCCATGCCATGAACTGAATGGGCGGCTGCAAAGAGGCTGAGTGGGTGGCCATGGGTTCCAGGAACAGCCCTGCTTGGCAGGCTCTAAAAAAGCTGGAAGAGCGATGCAGGCTTCAGGAACAGACCAGGATTCGGTGACCCTGGCAAATCATCATTCGACCACTGTCTTATGGTATGGGGGGCGCATTAGTGCCTAAGGAAGTGGGCAGCTTGCACATCTGAAAATGCACCATTATTTCTGAAAGATATTTCCAGGATTTAAAGCAGCATATGCTCCCATCCAGATGAGGTCTTTTTCAGGGAAGGCCTTGCATATTTCAGCTGGACAATGCTAAACCGCATACTGCATCCATGACAACAGTATGGCTTCATAGTAGAAGAAGCCGGGTGCTTAACTGGCCTGCCTGCAGTCCAGACCTTTTCGCCAATTGAAAATATTTGGCACATCTTAAAATGAAAAATCTGTCGGCAAGTGGTTAAAGGATAGTTCACCTTTTGTAAAAGAAAAGAATACATGCACATCTTTTTGCAGGTAAAAATATATGTATTTTTATTACTTTTGTAACTATGAGCCCGCAAAAAACTGGGGGCTATGGGTGAGTTCAGATCGCACTATACCACCTGCTATCCAAGACACTGACTGAAGATGGGGAACCTATTGAGGATCCTTACCAATTATTATATACAGTGAGGAAAATAAGTATTTGAACACCCTGCTATTTTGCAAGTTCTCCCACTTGGAAATCATGGAGGGGTCTGAAATTGTCATCGTAGGTGCATGTCCACTGTGAGAGACATAATCAAAAAAAAAAAATCCAGAAATCACAATTTATGATTTTTTAACTATTTATTTGTATGATACAGCTGCAAATAAGTATTTGAACACCTGTCTATCAGCTAGAATTCTGACCCTCAAAGACCTGTTAGTCTGCCTTTAAAATGTCCACCTCCACTCCATTTATTATCCTAAATTAGATGCACCTGTTTGAGGTCATTAGCTGCATAAAGAGTGACTCCTGTCCACCTTATACAATCAGTAAGAATCCAACTACTAACATGGCCAAGACCAAAGAGCTGTCCAAAGACACTAGAGACAAAATTGTACACCTCCACAAGGCTAGAAAGGGCTACGGGGAAATTTCCAAGCAGCTTGGTGAAAAAAGGTCCACTGTTGGAGCAATCATTAGAAAATGGAAGAAGCTAAACATGACTGTCAATCTCCCTCGGACTGGGGCTCCATGCAAAATCTCACCTCGTGGGGTCTCAATGATCCTAAGAAAGGTGAGAAATCAGCCCAGGACTACACGGGAGGAGCTGGTCAATGACCTGAAAAGAGCTGGGACCACCGTTTCCAAGGTTACTGTTGGTAATACACTAAGACGTCATGGTTTGAAATCATGCATGGCACGGAAGGTTCCCCTGCTTAAACCAGCACATGTCAAGGCCCGTCTTAAGTTTGCCAATGACCATTTGGATGATCCAGAGGAGTCATGGGAGAAAGTCATGTGGTCAGATGAGACCAAAATAGAACTTTTTGGTCATAATTCCACTAACCATGTTTGGAGGAAGAAGAATGATGAGTACCATCCCAAGAACACCACCCCTACTGTGAAGCATGGGGGTGGTAGCATCATGCTTTGGGGGTGTTTTTCTGCACATGGGACAGGGCGACTGCACTGTATTAAGGAGAGGATGACCGGGGCCATGTATTGCGAGATTTTGGGCAACAACCTCCTTCCCTCAGTTAGACCTTTGAAGATGGGTCGAGGCTGGGTCTTCCAACATGACAATGACCCGAAGCACACAGCCAGGATAACCAAGGAGTGGCTCTGTAAGAAGCATATCAAGGTTCTGGCGTGGCCTAGCCAGTCTCCAGACCTAAACCTAATAGAGAATCTTTGGAGGGAGCTCAAACTCAGTGTTTCTCTGCGACAGCCCAGAAACCTGACTGAATATTAACATTGATTTTCTCAGGTGTTCAAATACTTATTTGCAGCTGTATCATACAAATAAATAGTTAAAAAAAAAATCATACATTGTGATTTCTGGATTTTTTTTTTTGATTATGTGTCTCACAGTGGACATGCACCTACGATAACAATTTCAGACCCCTTCATTATTTCCAAGTGAGAGAACTTGCAAAATAGCAGGGTGTTCAAATACTTATTTTCATCACTGTGTGTATATATATAATTTTTTGTTTTTTATCTTTTTACTGCTGTATTGAAATATATACTGTTGTACTGGTGATCTATACTTCAAGCTTATGACCAAGGTTTGGGTTACATAATTGTTCTTCAATATTTGTTCTAAATGTAATGAATGGACATAATGTATATTTTACATGGTGATACTTGACCACTGTTTGCTCAATTTTCTGTGTTTTACCTAATTGTATACAAATTTTATTGTGTACTATAAAGTTACCCTTTAAAAACAAATAGGGGGCAAAAATGCTTCATCCTGACACATAAACTATCTTTAGCCACCAAGACTCAAGAAAAAGGATTCACGATAGTGACTAGATGGTATAGATGCCCCATCGTCTATACAACGTATTCATCCATCATTATAGGACACATTTTGGCGATGTCTGTCTGAATTCCACATTCACATTTGGTGGGATTGCCCACCAGTGAGGACATTTTGGCAAACAATCTTTGACCTGTATTGCAGACTGATGGCGACATCCATCATACCCTCACCCTAAGTAGCACTCTTGTGCTCCCAGGACCCCTTAAATCAGTAAAAAGTGATGTACACCTTTTGGCTGCTGCCATGGGAAGCGATTCCCAGACACTAAACATTGACGACCATGCCTTCCCTGGGGGATTGGGCTGCTGAAATGGACCGTATTAGAGATCTGGAACGTCTGTTGGCCCAGGAAAATTGAAAAGATGAGCAATTCTCTATCACTTGGACTTCATGGTCCATGTTCTGTTATTCCACAGAGTTTCTCTTGTGGACGGACGGCAACTCAACCACCACTACCTCATAGCCTAGGAGCGTGTGTGTGTGCCCCCCCCCAGTTTTCCCTAACGCTTCTTCCTTTCTGCTTTTTCCTTTCTTCCTCCTCGCTCATATAGTCATCTATTTGCGTACCTTAACCACTTCCCTTCCGGCCTATAGCAGATTGACGGCCGAGAAGTGGTTCTGTTATCCTGACTGAGCGTCATATGACATCCAGCAGGATAACATGCCGGCGCGCACGGCAATAGAAGGTGCTGTGTGTCAGTCTGACGCACTGCATCTCCAATCGTAGTAAGGAGCCTCTGACAGAGGCTTCTTACCACGTGATCAGCTGTGACCAATCACAGCTGATCATCGTTTGAACCGGGAGGTGCTGGTAAATGTCGTTCCTCGGTTCGCACTGACAGGGAGAGCTGATCGGCAGCTATCCCTGTCAGAGGGAGGGTCTGTGCTGATACTCGGCACATTGATTATCAGCACAGCCCCCATCAGATGTGTCTATCAGCTGCTAGTCAGTGCACCATCAATAAAGTCTGTAAGTGCCCACCTCAGTGCCCAGCAGTAACACCTGTCAGTACCTCATCATCAGTGCCATCTATTGGTGTCCATCAGTGCTGCATATCCGTGCCGCCTTTTGGTGCCCATTAGTGTTGCATATCAGTGCCGATCAATTCTACATATTGGTGCTGCCTCATCAGTGCCCGTCGGTGAAGGAGAAAACAATATTTTATGACAAACTAAGAATTTCTTTTTCCAAAACTTTTTGCATATGTGAATCCACAAACATATATAAATTCTTAATTGGTGCAAACAAACCGTAATCGTTTTCCTTTTTAGTCTAATGTGATATTGTGGTGGCCGTTTTCTTGTGTTTCCGAGTGGTCGGCCATTTTCCAAGGGACTGGGAAGCAATCTTATTGTCACCCATATGTTATCTGAAGGTGTATGTGACCGTGATCAGTGCTAAACTATGTTCAGGTTTTTATCAGAAATTCAGTAGGTTTATAGAAAAGCACCTCCCTTGAATCTTTGCATAGGTTTTATTGCAGTATTGATCAAATTAAATGGTAGAGATGCAACCGTAGTCCCTGCACCCTCAGAAAGACCCTTAATATGTAAATTGTGCCTATGCACGCTGCACATGCATCAAATCAGCCACTCACACAGTCAGCTTCAGGGATTGGGGTTAGATAGAAGTATTGGGTACAATTTACTTCTCCTACCACCTTCACATTCCCTAATATAATCACAGTTGTGCCTCACCCAAGAGGGTATATATAGCCAGGGCTGCTGATAGGGGGGGACCACCAGCCCTCCTGTAGGGGGCCCCGGCACACAGAGGGGCCCAGACAGCAGTAGGTTTGGTGGAGAACAATGCCCTCCGTGTTGGTGGAGAACAATGCCCTCCGCCACTGAGCTTCTTCCATTGTCCGGAGAGGGGGTTGTGCTAGCGAACCTTGGCACCCCAGATGTTTTGGAATTACATTTCCCATGATGCTCATGCACTCTGCAGTGTAGTTGAGAATCATGGGAAATGTAGTTCCAAAACATCTGGGGTGCCAAGGCTCGTCATAACTGTGCTAGGAGGAGGGATTTGTGGGAATGTGTACTATGTGAGGGATTGAAGAAAGAAAATTTGTGCTGGGAGGGGAGATGCGGGTGATTGTGTACCAGGAGCCGATGAGGGAATTCGGTGTTAATAGATGGGATTGGGGGAATTGTGCAGGCGGGGGAGATTTGTACTAGGAGGGGGAATTGGGGTGGCATTTGTGTCCATTAATAATGATTTTCATGTATTTATTGTGAAAATATTGTATAGAATACCGTCAGGTGTGTGTGTGTGTGTGTGTGTGTGTGTGGGGGGGGGGGGGGCGGCCCATTATGTAGGCTGTACGGGGCCCCATGATTCCTAACAGCGGCCCTGTATATAGCTGTTGGCTGAATAGGATGTAAATGCGTTTTAAAGCAGGTAAATGTTTCATGGGCCGCCCTAAGGGCTTATTCCAGGTATTATAGTCCAGGGTTAATTGGATGTCCTTTTAACCTTAAGGGCTCGGCTGTCATTTACCTACTGGAGGCAATATTGGCTATTTTAAAATACAGGCTATAATGTCCAGAGGAGAAGCCTGCGTGTCTCACCTTCCTGAATGATACAAACTTAAAAAGTTCATGAGTCGGGGGCGTGGCCGGGATGTGAACAAGAGCAGACGTGTGGTGACTGAGCTCCGCTCCTACCGACATCCTGTACTGATTCCAGCGCCGATTCCTGCTACCAGAACCTACCTTCCAGACACCCTGGGGCGGAAGAGGGCACCCGGCACCCCGCGGCCTCCTCCGTTGTCTCCGGGCAAGCTCCGTTCCTCCGCCGGGACCGGCGAGCGCGTCGCGGCGGCCATCTTGCCCACGAGGCTTCCAGCACAGGAGATGTCGGCCAACTCTCCAGCCTCCCCTAATCCACCTGCATCCCTTGCCGCTTCACATGCCGAGCTCCTGGCGGCCATCAAGGAGGGTCGGGACTCGGTAATGATCAAGATCGATCACCTAGTGGCGGATGTTAGCCTCATCCGCCATGACATGGACAAATTTAGGGCCCGGTTCGCGGAGGCGGAGGGCCGCATATCGCAGCTGGAGGACTCCACCAGAGGGGATTCCAGGGACCTGCATGCTCTTCAACTGCAGGTCAGGGCCCTCCAGGAGAAATCTATCGATACCGAAAATCGCCTGAGGAGGAACAACGTCAGGGTCCTGGGCCTGCCCGAGAGGGCTGAGGGCCCCAGGCCTGCAGAATTCACCGAGGCCTTCCTGATTTCCCTCCTGGGACTGCCTGCCATGCCGCCCACGTTCGTTGTCGAAAGGGCCCACAGGGTCCCACCTAAGCCTCCGATCCCTGGGGCCCCCCCTAGGCCTTTCCTGCTAAGGCTGCTCAATTACCGGGATAGGGATCGTATCCTGGCGGCTGCCAGGGAGAAGAGGGATCTGCAATACAACGGGGCCAAAATCATGCTTTTTCCTGATTACTCGCCAGAAGTACAGCACAAACGCCGCTCCTTCACCGAGGTGAGGAGGTGCCTGCGAGATCAAGGTCTCAAATTCAGTCTACTCTATCCCAGCAAGCTGAGAGTGATTGATGGCGACCGCACCCGTTTCTTCACGGACCCCGATGCGGCTTTGGCGTGGTTGGAGAGCCGGTGAGGATCTCTTCTTGCGGCAAGTACCCCCTCTTTCAGAGGTTTCTACACCTTGTTTTGCCACCTTTATTCCACACGGGTCGTATGTCCCCCCCCTAAATGTCATGGTGATATGGCGCCCTGCCCTACGTTCCCCCTGGGGCTATTATGTTTGACATGCAGTTATCCTGCTGCTTTACTGGAACCGGAGCTCCTGTTTGCCCCCTTTTCTTTTACTGCTGGGTACAGGTGGCGGTGGCGGCTGCCCTGCCTTTTTCTCCCCCTTCCCTCCGTTGATGGGCACTCAAATCTGACCTATTTCGCTGGATGAGACCTGACAAGTGCCCCATGATCCGACACCCTGTTTCGCCATGTGCGCAAGTGTGCCCTCTCCCTGACTTCCAGCATTTTCTTCCCCCCTCATGGCTTGCACATAATACTGGTCGCTACATCCTACCCCGACCGGGAATCGGTCCTTTCTCCAGATGCTAGGTGATGGGATGCTCAGTCCACGAACTTGAAACACGTCAACCCGACTTTGTCATGAGGCAGCACCCCAGAACTGCTGCCCCCCCTTCCCCTATGCTCTGCTCCCTCATCCCCTCCTTTTTTTCTTTTGTCCATGTTTTTTTTTTCCTTTTTTTCTCCCATGTGTCCCCCCTTGTTATCCAGAGCCGGGACACTGATCGCGGGTCTATGCTGCGCCCGCTCCCCGGGCCCAGTCGGAAGAGACCTGAGGTCTACTGTGTAGGGCCCCCAGTTTTAAGGGGCTCATTTGCACTAGATTGCACTTGTTTTTGGGAAAAAACTATTCCCGCCCCCCGGACCGTTGTTTGGGGGCCGGGATATAGTAGGATAGGCACCCCGTGCCTGGGTTATTGGTTTGGTTTACTGTTTTTTGTGTATGCTCAGCTCTGTGCTTGTTACTCTTATTTGAATATGCCATGTAAATATGAGTCCGATGTACGTTACTATGCATGTGGGATCCTGCTGCTCCTGAGGTGCTCCCTGATTTATTTAATTGGTCATCTAACCTATTTCCCACTCCCGGTGCCGGATGGCTGACCGCTCACAGGATTCCTTTACCATTCTCTCGTGGAATGTTAGAGGCCTCAACTCTAAATTCAAACGTGCCACTCTATGCCAATATCTAAAGGCTCCCTCGCCCCAGCTTATTCTACTCCAGGAGACTCACCTCATGGGCAGCAGAATCCTGACTCTCAAAAAACCTTGGATACAGAAGGCACTGCATGCCACATATTCCTCATATGCCAGGGGAGTGTCGATCCTTATTCATAAAAACTTCCCTTGTGTGATTGAGGAGGTCAGGTTAGACCCGCAGGGGAAATATGTAATACTGGTATTTACGCTCTGGGCTCAGAGGTACATTGTTGTGAATATATACATTCCCCCTCCCTTCTCGCCAGACTTACTATACACGGTTGTAGACAAAATTACGCCCTTCTGCCCCGGAAAGGTTATGGTAATGGGGGATTTCAACGCCATTCTGTCCCATGACCTGGACAGACCGACGCCTCCTAAACATAGAGGCACAGACCTACCTGCCTGGGCTCAGGCGGTGGGTCTTGAGGAGGTCTGGAGGTGGAAGCATCCGGGGGTGAGGGCATACTCATGCTTCTCATCTTCTTACAAGACCGCATCTCGGATTGATTTGGCCTTCTCCAACCCCGCACTGTTAGCGGATGTACTTGGGGCGGACTATCTTCCGAGCGGTCTCTCAGATCATAGCCCTTTAGTGGTGAGGCTTCGCTCTCCGGCACTGCGCAGTGCTGCGCTATGGCGGTTGGGCGCACAATGGATCACTCACCCTGACATACTAGACACTGTCACCCCATTGCTGTCTGAATTTTGGGAACGGAATGTGGGCACTGCCTCCCCGGAGGTTGTATGGGACGCGTTCAAGGCATACTCTCGAGGGCAATACATTTCCTCCATAGCCAGTGTCAAGAAAAAACACTCGGCTCAGACCCGGGAATTAGAACAACTGATTGTTGACAACACTGACAGGTACAATCTAGACCCCACCTCGGATCATTTTGATCGTATGATGGCAGCCCAACGGGACCTACATCTCCACATGGCAGAGGCGACTCGCCTAGAGATACATAAGAGCAGACAACGTGCCTTTGAGCAGGGAGACCGGAATGGCCGCCTGTTGGCCATGATGGCCCAGCATGATCACCCTCTCACTACAATCTCCCTCCTGCGGACGGCGGGGGGGGATACGGTGTCCTCTCCCCAGGAAATCCTCCAGACTTTTAGTGACTTCTACAAGACGCTGTACTCCTCGGGACTTCCCGCGGACTTCCGACCTGAGACAATAACCACTCTGATGGACTCCTTGGCGCTGGGCTGGTTATCCGACGGAGAAAGGGAGGCACTGACTCAACCGTTTACAGCACTAGAAGTACAGAGGGCCATCCAATCCTTCCCTCCGGGCAAAGCGCCTGGGCCGGACGGACTCCCGCTTGATTTTTACCGGGCCCACGCGGGCCTCTTGGCTCCTCTGCTGGCCCAGCTCTATACCTCATCCCTAACGGACGGCAGTCTCCCAGCTTCCATGTACCATGCCCACCTGACACTGATTTATAAGCCTCCCAAGGACCCCACTTCATGCGCCTCTTACAGACCTATTGCCCTACTCAACACCGACTTCAAGATCTTGACTAAACTGCTTGCCCTTAGGCTGTACCCTATGCTGCCCACAGTGATTGACTCCGACCAGACCGGTTTCATGCCCCGTAGGTCCACTGACGTTAACCTTAGAAGACTCTTCACCAACATACATGCCACACACAACAATTCAGGGACGAGGACGGTAGCCTCCTTAGATGTCGAAAAGGCCTTCGACACAGTCGAGTGGCCTTTTCTGTGGGAAACGTTGCGCCGAATGGGTTTTCCGCTGCTATTCATTAAATGGCTTCAGGTGATTTATAAGTCCCCTACTTCTTCGGTGCGCTTGGGGGGGGGCCTTTCCGCCCCCTTCAGGCTCTTCCGGGGAACCCGTCAGGGTTGCCCTCTCTCTCCGGCCCTATTTGCCCTTGCCATTGAACCGGTGGCGGAGGCTTTACGCTCCACACCGCTCATTAGAGGTCTTCGAGTGGGCTTGCTGGAGGAGAGGGTGGCCCTGTACGCGGATGATATGCTACTGTTCCTGAATGATGCGGGACCTTCTTTGCAGGGTGCACTGACCGTTTTGGACACATTTGCCTCGGTCACTGGACTCCGGGTAAATTGGTCCAAATCACTGCTTTTCCCGATAGACCAGGCGGCCAGATCTACCTCCCTACCAAATAACCCGCTATGCTGGGTCACTTCATTTAAATACTTGGGTGTACAGATCTCTTCATCGGCTTCTGATTACATCCTGTTAAATCTGACCCCGGTTCTGTTAGATACTCAGTCCAGGTTCAAGTCATGGAGCAATCTCCCGCTGTCTGTGTGGGGGAGGGTAAATCTCATTAAAATGAAGATAGTACCCAAGCTGATCTACCTCTTCCGCCATTCCCCACAGTGGATACCCAAGTCATTTTTCAACAAATTAAATCAGATCTTCTCTTCCTTTCTGTGGGGCCCTTCCCCTCCCAGGTACAAGCTCGCGACTCTGATGAGGCCGCGAACACAAGGGGGAATGGCGTTCCCCGACTGTCACAAATACTTCCTAGCAACACAATTGGTGACTGCGGCCTGGTGGCTGCAGCCGGATGGGACCAATACTGCCACCGCCCTAGAGGCCTCGGTGGTCGGCTCGAGGGAGGCACTCCAGCTTTTGCTGTTCCGTGGCCCCCGCGCGCCGTACACCTTGACTCCCTCCATGCTTACAACTATGCGGGCGTGGAGGACGGGACTGGCCATTGAGAAGTGCAAGCCCACAGAGATCTCCCCTAATGCCCCTCTTTGGGGTAACCCAACCCTAGAGCACCTCTACAGGCTCCCGGACCCGGTAGCATGGTCGAAACGAGGCGTTAGACTAATTTCACATATAGTCTCGCAAAATAAACTACTATCCTTTGAAGAGCTCGAGTCCATGTTTAACCTGCCCCGACACTACCTCTTCAGGTACCACCAGGTGGCACATGCTTTTTCGGCGCAGTTTCCGCTGTCGTCCTGTATCGTGGCCCAGTCGGAGTTGGAGAGAACACTTCGGTTTTGTTGTGACACGAAGCCTACCTCACATCTATACTCATACCTGATTTTTGTGTCTCTCCCTCCTCTGGAGGGGCTGCGGTCCAGGTGGCAGCGCGACATACCTACGCTAGACGCAGACGACTGGGATGATGTGTGGGATCTTCCCTTCCGCACCTTGGTCTCCATTCGAGACAGGTTGGTGCAGTTCAAAATGGTCCACAGAGCATACTTCACCCCACATAGACTTCACAAGATGAACCCGGCACACTCCCCAGAGTGTTGGAGGTGTAGTGCCTCTCCGGGCGACTTTTCACACATTTTTTGGAGGTGCCCTGCGTTAAAACAATACTGGGAAGAGGTGCTGGAATTGGTTAACAAAATTGCGGCAGTCCAACTGCCACTTGCGATGGAGGTGTGTGTCCTGGGTATTGTCGAAAATATAGTCCAATCCTCTGCCAAACGCACGTTAGTGAGCCTACTACTTTTCTATGCACGCAAAAACATTGCCATGCATTGGAAGAAGCCTACTCCGCCCTCCCTACTACAGTGGAGGGGCCTGGTGAATGCCAGCCTTCCCTTATACAAAGATACATATGCAAATCGGGGTTGCCCGCAGAAATACGACAAAATATGGCGAGCCTGGCTGGCAGAGGATGAAACCGCTGGGTGAACACCTGTAATAGATGACATGTTGAACGTGATGGCATAGAGAATAACCTGTTTCCTTTCTAGTCTAATCCTCTTCTTATTAGATGGCCGGAGCGCCAAGGGAGCACACCGCGAGGGGGGGGGGCATCTTAGCCCCCTCTGTCTCTGTTCTCATTGATCTATGTTTGTGTGCTTCCACCTGTCAAGAAGCACTGTGTAACAACATGTTGTGACGTATATATTGATCCATGTTCAATGCATATGAGCTGTGTATGTATGTACTGTCTTATGTCAAGTTGATGTATTGTCTAGAAACTCAATAAAAACAATTAAAAAAAAAAAAAAAAAAAGTTCATGAGTCCATGTAGTGAAAGATAGGGAGGGAGGATTAGAGCAGGGGGAGAGAGTTGGGACTGTCCACAGCTGATCAATAAGCTCCGTATAATAGAAGTAAAGATACTGTCACCATTTTGCCTGCTTCCTCGTACCTCCACCCATCCCTCCAGTTGGAGCCCCGCTCTGTAATTCACCAGATAATCCCGACGTCCAATGAACTTTCGGCCGTCACTTTACCACCGCCTCACATGTTGTTCATATTTTGGGCTGCAATCTCACGAACAAGCTGACGTCGTGCTGATGCGTTTTGTTAGCCGATTAACAGCTAACTTCTTAAGAGCAATTTAATTAAATCCTCATATTTTCTGAATATGCTCAGGTATTTTTAAATGGCCTTGCAGGAGTTAAATGTCATTTTTGTATGTGTGCGCTGTAATCCATCCCCTTTTTTTTTTCTGTATGTATTCTTTGTATGGTCTTATGTAGGGAAAGACGATCACTGACGTCACACGTCCAGCCCCACCCCCCTACAGTTAGAAACACATATGAGGTCACACTTAACCCCTACAGTGCCCCCTAGTGGTTAACTCCTAAACTGCAATTGTCATTTTCACAGTAAACCAAAAATGTGTCAAAATTGTCCGATGTGTCCACCATAATGTCGCAGTCACGAAAAAAATCGCTGATCGCCGCCATTAGTAGTAAAAAAAAAAAATTATTAATAAAAATGCAATACAACTATCCCATATTTTGTAAACGCTATAAATTTTGTGCAAACCAATCGATAAACGCTTATTGCGATATTTTTTATTTATTTTTTATACCAAAAATACGTAGAAGAATACGTATCGGCCTAAACTGAGGAAAAACATTTTTTTTATACATATATTTTTGGGGGATATTTATTATAGCAAAAAGTAAAAAATATTGCTCTATTGTTTATAGCGCAAAAAAAAAAAAATGCAGAGGTGATCAAATACGACCAAAAGAAAGCTCTATTTGTGGGGAAAAAAAGGACCCCAATTTTGTTTGGGAGCCACGTCGCACGACCGCGCAATTGTCCGTTAAAGCGACGCAGTCCCGAATCGCAGAAAGGGGCAAGGTCCTTAACCTGCATAATGCTCCGGGTCTTAAGTGGTTAATGCATTTTTTAGGGTGTGCCCCCCAAATCTTTGTTTGTCTAGTGTATGGATTCTGACCAAATCCTCTTTGAGCTGGAGCGCCCCCCCCCCACCCATCATTGCCTCTTATTAGTATCCACCTGTGTTATAGGAGGAGTCCTTTAGTTCTCCCATATAGAGGAGTGTATTTCTCCCATGGTCCAGAGAAGTAGGATCTTCTATTCAATGGATAGTGTAGGACCCACTGATATTGGGGTACTTTGATGCAGTAATGGGCTTAGCACTATATGGCCATATGGTGTAACTAAATCCCCATATTTTCTAAATATGCTCAGGTGGTCCCGATCGGACCCACCACCCGCTAGAAGGCAGCGACATATATATACGCCCATCTGCCTGTCCGTGCCATTTTGCGGACGTATATAGTCGTGCGGCGGGCGTTAAGTGGTTAAGACCCCTTTCACACTGAGGAGTTTTTCAGGGATTTTAGCGATAAAAATAGCGCCTAAATACCGCCTGAAAAACTCCTGCCCTGCAGTCTCAATGTGAAAGCCCGAGGGCTTTCACACTAAGGCGATACAATGGCGTGACCGCTCCAAAAGTCCTGCCAGCAGCATCTTTGAAGCGGTGAGAGGAGCGTGTGTGTTTACCGCTCCTTCCCATTGAAAACAATGGGACACCGCGGTAATACGCAATTTGCAGAGGCATGTTGCGGGTGGTATTAACTTTTTTCGGCCACTAGCGGGGGTTAAAACCGCACCGATAGCAGCCGAATACCGAGGCAATTCCGACGGTATAGCATTGCTAAAAATGGCGCCACTTTACCGCCGCCGCACCTCTCGCCCCAGTGTGAAGGGGGCCTAATGCATTTTTTAGGGTGTGCCCCCCCAAATCTTTGCTGTCTAGATTGTAAGATGGAACCCATTTGCTAATGTGTGTAGGTGACGGTGTAAGATATTGTAGAAGGAAATGTTTGGACAGCCGCACTCTGGAAAAACCTTCTCGGTTGCCTTTTATTGGTAAAAGTATTCAAACACCACACATCACAGCAAAGACAGGGGCATACAGCTGACGTTTCGCACTATCAATCAGTGCTTACGGTGTAAGATAGCGGCACATAACCTTTTATTTGAATTCTCCAGAGCCGTAATATTAATGGCGCTCTTGGAAGTGCATGTCCACATATTGTTCTAGCCCCTAATAGACAGGAATTTTCCCATTTCCTCATCCCGCTTAAAATTTGTGAGAAGCTTAATATTTCTTTCTATTTCTAATTATTGAGAAAATATATGTTTTGCGTTCCCGGGGGCGTACCATTCTTGTAAGGATGAAACCGATATAATCTCTAAATCCCCGCTTACGGAAGGCAAAATACATAGAAGGCCAGGAGATTTGAACCCAAAGCCTTCTGCGTATCCAATGGTAGAAAAAAACATACCTGATTCCACCTTGAAGCTAGTGGCAGTAAGCTATGCCCTAAGTACAATTAGGTGGATTTAGAAAGACTTAGGCTGGCGTAAGTCTGAATGTGCGCTGGCGCTAATTTAAGCGTATTCTGGTAACCAGATACGCTTAAAATTAGGCTCAGATACGAGCGGCGTAAGTGTCTTACACCGTCGTATCCTAAAGTGTAATTTTTAGGCTGACCGCTAGGTGGCGCTTCCGTTGCGGTCGGCGTAGAATATGTAAATCACTAGATACGCCTATTCACGAACGTACGCCCGGCCGACGCAGTACAGATACGCCGTTTACGTAACGCATTATCAGGCCTAAAGTTATTCCATCATATAGCTGGAATAGTAATGTTAAAGAGGAGTTCCACCTAAAAATGGAACTTCCTCTTAACCCACTCCTCGCCCCCTTACATGCTACATTTGGCATGTAATTTTTTTGGGCGGGGGAGTGGGGACTTCAGGAGAAGGGGACTTCCTGTCCCACTTCCTCCTTCCGCCGAGGGGCTGGAAAGGCGATTAGCTTAATCGCCTTTTCACAGCCCCTCCCTGTAGGCGAGCGCCTGTCCAATCGGACAGCGCCGCTCGCGCACTGGCGCACGCACATGCGCACTGCCGCTCGCGCATGCGCAGTGGGTGCCCGGCCGTGAAGCCGAAAGCTGTCACTGCCGGGTGCCCACACTAAGAATGAAGACGCGTCGCTGGAGCCGTGGAGCAGGTAAGTGTCTGTTTATTAAAAGCCAGCAGCTACACTTTTTGTAGCTGCTGACTTTTAATAAACTTAAAAAAAAAAGGTGGAAAACCCCTTTAAGTATGGCCGTCGTTCCCGCGTTGAAATTTGAAAATTTTACGTTGTTTGCGTAAGTCGTCCGTGAATAGGGATTTACGTCCATGTCAAAACCAATAGGACCGTGCAGCGTACTTTGCCGCAATGCACACTGGGATATGTAGGCGGACGGCGCATGCGCCGTTCGTAAAATACGTCAGTCACGTAAGGTCACCCACCATTAGCATAGTAGTGTAAATGCCATACGCTACGCCGCGGCAACTATGCGCCCGCCTACCTGAATCCACCTAATAGTCACCAGCCTGTTGATTGGGACGAATCCCACGTAATAACCATGTATCAAGTTTTTGAGGCTTGAGGCAAGGACCTTGCCAGGAGCTTGATGTCAGTGCTTGTAAAAGGATTATTGGACAATAGTTTGGTAGTCTGGACTTTGGGTAAACCTACCACACTGTAGTCAACGTGGGAAAAAAATGTCAGATAAAATTTTGTAAGACATTGCCAAAACAAAACAATTGGTCCAAGCTTTTCTTCACACCTTCAGTGATTTAATAGTCTGCTATACTTCTTCAGTAGTTTATACAGGGAGTGCAGAATTATTAGGCAAATTAGTATTTTGACCACATCATCCTCTTTATGCATGTTGTCTTACTCCAAGCTGTATAGGCTCGAAAGCCTACTACCAATTAAGCATATTAGGTGATGTGCATCTCTGTAATGAGAAGGGGTGTGGTCTAATGACATCAACACCCTATATCAGGTGTGCATAATTATTAGTCAACTTCCTTTCCTTTGGCAAAATGGGTCAAAAGAAGGACTTGACAGGCTCAGAAAAGTCAAAAATAGTGAGATATCTTGCAGAGGGATGCAGCACTCTTAAAATTGCAAAGCTTCTGAAGCGTGATCATCGAACAATCAAGCGTTTCATTCAAAATAGTCAACAGGGTCGCAAGAAGCGTGTGGAAAAACCAAGGCGCAAAATAACTGCCCATGAACTGAGAAAAGTCAAGCGTGCAGCTGCCAAGATGCCACTTGCCACCAGATTGGCCATATTTCAGAGCTGCAACATCACTGGGGTGCCCAAAAGCACAAGGTGTGCAATACTCAGAGACATGGCCAAGGTAAGAAAGGCTGAAAGACGACCACCACTGAACAAGACACACAAGCTGAAACGTCAAGACTGTGCCAAGAAATATCTCAAGACTGATTTTTCTAAGGTTTTATGGACTGATGAAATGAGAGTGAGTCTTGATGGGCCAGATGGATGGGCCCGTGGCTGGATTGGTAAAGGGCAGAGAGCTCCAGTCTGACTCAGACGCCAGCAAGGTGGAGGCGGAGTACTGGTTTGGGCTGGTATCATCAAAGATGAGCTTGTGGGGCCTTTTCGGGTTGAGGATGGAGTCAAGCTCAACTCCCAGTCCTACTGCCAGTTTCTGGAAGACACCTTCTTCAAGCAGTGGTACAGGAAGAAGTCTGCATCCTTCAAGAAAAACATGATTTTCATGCAGGACAATGCTCCATCACACGCGTCCAAGTACTCCACAGCGTGGCTGGCAAGAAAGGGTATAAAAGAAGAAAAACTAATGACATGGCCTCCTTGTTCACCTGATCTGAACCCCATTGAGAACCTGTGGTCCATCATCAAATGTGAGATTTACAAGGAGGGAAAACAGTACACCTCTCTGAACAGTGTCTGGGAGGCTGTGGTTGCTGCTGCACGCAATGTTGATGGTGAACAGATCAAAACACTGACAGAATCCATGGATGGCAGGCTTTTGAGTGTCCTTGCAAAGAAAGGTGTCTATATTGGTCACTGATTTGTTTTTGTTTTGTTTTTGAATGTCATAAATGTATATTTGTGAATGTTGAGATGTTATATTGGTTTCACTGGTAAAAATAAATAATTGAAATGGGTATATATTTTTTTTTTGTTAAGTTGCCTAATAATTATGCACAGTAATAGTCACCTGCACACACAGATATCCCCCTAAAATAGCTAAAACCAAAAACAAACTAAAAACTACTTCCAAAAATATTCAGCTTTGATATTAATGAGTTTTTTGGGTTCATTGAGAACATGGTTGTTGTTCAATAATAAAATTAATCCTCAAAAATACAACTTGCCTAATAATTCTGCACTCCCTGTAGCTGTTTCCAAAAAGTTTTAGGATTGGATTAAAGGTGTTGTAAAGGTACAATTTTTTTTTTTCCCTAAATAGCTTCCTTTACCTTAGTGCAGTCCTCCTTCACTTACCTCATCCTTCCATTTTGCTTTTAAATGTCGTTATTTCTTCTGAGAAATTCTCACTTCCTGTTATTCTGTCTGTAACTCCACACAGTAATGCAAGGCTTTCTCCCTGGTGTGGAGTGTCGTGCTCGCCCCCTGCCTTGGACTACTGGAGAGTCAGGATGCCCACTAACACACAGCTCCTTTCTTTATCTGCAACGTAGAGAGCGTCCTGACTCTCCTGTAGTCCAAGGGAGGGGGCGAGCACGACACTCCACGCCAGGGAGAAAGCCTCGCATTCGCATTACTGTGTGGAGTTACAGACAGAAGAACATGAAGTGAGGATTTTTCAGAAGAAATAAGGACATTTAAAAGCAAAATGGAGGGATGAGGTAAGTGAAGGAGGACTGCACTGAGGTAAAGGAAGCTATTTAGGGAAATAATTGTGCCTTTACAACCCCTCTAACCTTGTCCGTTTTTGTATAAATGAAAGGACTAACTTATTTTCCAGTTAATATATATGAAAGTGTGAATATTTGGCTTTTTGTGTGGGGAGTTTTCTAATCGTATATTTTATATGTAGAGATCTTAATCTCCATGTTACTGTGTTATACGTCATCTTTTACTTGCATGTACTTCCTGCCCTCACTTGTTCTCTGTGTTTCACACACATCGTTATAGACAACTTTCGAGGGATTCCCCTTAACAGTCCCTAAGTTTTTCTCCCTCCCACAGCAATGTAAATAAAACATACATCGTGTGGCAGTACTTATCAGTCTATTGCATCACTTTGAATGCTTCAGTGAGACTAATATGACACATGAGACTAAAAAACAAAGAGAAAAAGTCCCTCTCAGCTTTCAGTGCTTCAGCTTTGTAAATCAAATTTCTGTATGTGTTAGGTTTCACCTTAGGAGGTTCCATTCCCCTGAATTGTCCCCATTTCTTGGCTGCAGGTGAAGGCACTTATTGTATTTGATTATGAAGTGCGATTAGTGCAAGGATAGGGATGACAGCCTTTGCGCATTCGCAGTACAAATCTGTGCTAGGTCCCTTTTATTCATTTTCCCAAAAGACTCCATTTTAATTACCTCATGAAGAGAATTATCAAGGCTGCTATTACTGACATCTCCTTTTTAAAAAGGTTGTAAACCCTTGTTTTTTTTTTTTTTTTTATTACAAACATGTCATACTTACCTCTACTATGCAGTTCGTTTTGCATAAAGTGGCCCCGATCCTCCTTTTTTAGGTTCCCTCATTGGCGCTGGTGGCTTCTCCCTGCATCGAGTGTCCACATTGGAGAAGGCTCTCCTAAGGCGAACACCCGTGCGGGTGCGCTCCCGAGTCCTGCGTCTGTGCCCATTCACACAGAATGCAGGACTCGGCCCCGCCCCCAGCGCCGGGTCATTGGATTTGATTGACAGCAGTGGGAGCCTATGGCTGCGCTGCTATCATTCTATCCAATCGGGACACAAGACAGCATATGGTGGGGGATATTTACTAAAACTGGTGCAGCTGTGCATAGCAACAAATAGGCTTCTAACTTCACCGTGTTCATATAGGCCCGGATTCACGTAGGAGATACGACGGCGTATCTCCAGATACGCCGTCGTATCTCTGAGTCTGAGGTGTCGTATCTTGGCGCCTGATTCAAAGAATCAGATACGCCAGAATTTGTATAAGTCTCCTACGCCGTCGTATCTTAACTGCATATTTACGCTGGCCGCTAGGGGCGTGTACGCTGATTTACGCCTAGAAATATGTAAATCGGCTAGGTACGCCTGGCCGTCGCAGTAGAGCTACGCCGTTTACGTAAGGCTTTTTCCGGCGTAAAGTTACCACTGCTCTATGAGGCGTACCAATGTTGGGTATGGACGTCGGAAAAGCGTAACATTTTTCACGTTTTACGCCGTTTGCGTAAGTCGTTCGCAAATAGGGCTGGGCGTCATTTACGTTCACGTTGAAAGCATTGGCTTCTTGCGGGTTAATTTGGAGCATGCGCACTGGGATACTTTCACGGACGGCGTCATTTACGTGGGGTCACAATAAATTTACATAACACACGCCCACATCTTCCACATTTGAATTAGGCGGGCTTACGCCGGCCTATTTACGCTACGCCGCCGCAACTTTGGTTTGTGAATACTGCACTTGCCTGTCAAAGTTGCGGAGGCGTAACGTAAATAGGATACTTTACGCCCGCACAAAGATGCGCTCTTCTACGTGAATCCGGGCCATAAACTTTGGCAATAAAACCTGGAAGCTGATTGGTTATTGTGCACAGCTGCACCAGTTTTAGTAAATCGCCCCCATTGTATTGCTATGGAGATTCAAGCCCTGGTGAAGGGAACTTTTTTGGACCACCAAAATGCACAGGTTACTCTTTGGATTGCGCCCCCCCCCCCCCCCCCTTTAAATTTTTATCGGAAACTGTTGTATCTGGAGCATTTAGCACTGGTGTGGTGCTTCAATTTACATTTTTGTAGTGTGAAGGCATTGTATACAAGTACATCCGACAAATGCAAAATGTACGGCATGTTTTATTATTCAGATATATTATAAAGGTAACAATTACACTGTTATGTATGAAAAAGAAATATAAACAAACCTAATGAAAAAATCTCCTTTTTATTTATTTTTTTCATGGTGGGGTGTGACTCGAACATAGCATTGTGCGTGGCTGCAAGCACAACAGGAAATGAGGTGAGTAATGCTGTTTGTGAGTTTAACTTTTAGCCCTGCTATTACACTTTTGTGTTTTTATACGGATAATGAAAGTGAAATACATCTGTCAGGCTCTGAGAGAACTGGAGCAATGATTTCTGAGCATTTGATTAGGTCACCAGTTGGCAGAATTAATGTTTAAAGAGGAAGTAAACCCTCTAGAAATTCTCCAAAAAAAACCTGCAAGAGAAAGGCATAATGAGCTAGTATGCATAGCATACTAGCTCTTTATGAATGACTTACCTGAGATCGAAGCGCTCCTCGTTCACCTCCTCGGCCGCCGCCATGTCTCCTCCGAGTGCCTTCAGGGTATCGCCGCTCCGGCGCTGTGACTGGCCGGAGCGGCGATGACGTCGATCCTGCACGTGGGACCGGCGGATCCCATTTAAGACCTGGCATGCTCAGTGCGCCTGTGCCGTTGTTTACTTCTTTTTGGCAAATATCTCCTAAAGCTTTGTAGGTTTAGGAGATATTGCAAACACCTACAGCTATGCTTACCTGTAGGTAAAAGTAGTCGGAGAGGGTTTACAACCACTTTAATAGTTTCTCATGTTAACCCCTTTCCTAATGGGAAATTGGCAAATTATAATTATCCCCCCTTCCCTATCTGCCCCAAGACATCACTCCTTAACCACTTGCTTACTGGGCACATATACCCCCTTCCTGACCAGAGGACTTTTTGTGATTCGGCACTGCGTCGCTTTAACTGACAATTGCGCGGTCGTGCGACGTGGCTCCCAAACAAAATTGGTGTCCTTTTTTCCCCACAAATAGAGCTTTCTTTTGGTGATATTTGATCACCTCTGCAGTTTTTATTTTTTGCGCTATAAACAAAAATAGAGCGACAATTCTGAAAAAAAAATTTTTTTACTTGTTGCTATAATAAATAGCTCAATTTTTTTAAAAAAGTTTTTTTTTTCTCAGTCTAGGTCGATACGTATTCTACATATTTTTGGTAAAAAAAGAATAAAAAATCGCAATAAGCGACTGTTTTGCGCAAAAGTTATAGCGCCTACAAAATAGGGGACAGAATTATTATTATTTTTATTTTTTTTTTTTTTACTAGTAATGGTGGCGATCTGCGATTTTTTTTTTTTTTTTTTTTTTTTTATTGGGACTGCGACATTATGGCGGACACATTTGACACATTTTTGGCACCATTCACATTTATTCTGCGATCAGTGCTATAAATATGCACTAATTACTGTATAAATGTGACTGGCATTGAAGGGGTTAACACTAGGGGGTGAGGGAGGGGTTAAATGTGTACCCTGCCTAGTGTTACTAACTGTGGGGGAAGGGGACTGACTGGGGGAGGTGACCGTTCTGTGTCCCTATGTACAAGGGGCACAGATCGGTCTCCTCTCTCCCTGACAGGACGTGGATCTGTGTGTTTACACACACACACATCCACGTCCTTGTCTCTGTAACCGCCGATCGCGGGTGCCTGGAGGACATTGCGGTCGCCAGGCACGCGCATCGGCATCTCAGTGATGCGGCGGGCACGCGCGCCCCCCAGTGGCCAGGAGGAGCGGAGGCCGTAAAAACACGGCGAGTCAGAGAATTACAACCACCCTGCGGCCGTATAAAGATGTGCGGCCGTCGGGAAGTGGTTAAATTAAATAGAGGGGTTAGTCCACCCATTGATCACAGTGGCCATTTCTTAAATCCAGGCTGGTGACCATTTAACTACAAGTGAAATCTGCACCTTCTATACAGTTCAATCAATTGACTTGCTGCATACCCTCATGTTCCTTAGGAATGGGAACCACCATATTGGTTGTTGTAATATAAAGCTAAACTCCAGACAAACAACTAAATACACAGGTCAAATATTTAGGAGCTGGTTTACTTGACAAAGGATATGTATTGCTATCCAATCCTGACATTTACACAGCCCCATAACACTGCACCCCTAGCTGGATAACGCGAATTACAGTTAAGATATAAAAATAGTAGCTTCCTTCCACTAAAAAACAAAATTAAAATAGGCGCATTGGATTATACACCCCATGGCCACAAACTCTGACCACATTAGTAATAGAGGACAGTCCTAAATTCTTGTGAGCTGTAGTATAAAAACAAAAAGTTCCATAAGTCCATCCACCAGGGCAAGCTTGTAATAAGAGCAGAAGCTGACTTTAGCAACATGGAAACAAAGGAAACAGGAAAAGTACATCTAATGCCGCGTACACACGACCGTTTTCCGGGTTTCAAAAAATGACGTGTTATTTTTTCATGTCATTAAAAACGATCGTGTGTGGGCTTCAGAGCATTTTTCACGATCTAAAAAATGGCCATTCAAAATTTCGAACATGCTCTATTTTTTCACAACGTTTTTAAGGTTGTAAAAAAGGTCATGTGTGAGCTTTAACGACGTGAAAAAACCCACGCATGCTCAGAAGCAAGTTTTGAGACGGGAGCGCTCGTTCTGGTAAAACTACCGTTCGTAATGGCGTAAGCACATTCATCACGCTGTAACAGACAGAAAAGCGAGAATCGTCTTATACTAACACAAAATCAGCTAAAGCAGCCCAAAGGGTGGCGTCATCCGCATGGAACTTCCCCTTTATAGTGCCATCGTACGCGTTGTACGTCACGCGCTTTGCTAGAGAATTTTTTTCACGATCATGTGTAGGCAATGCCGTTTTAATGATCGGGTTGAAAAAAACGTCGTTTTTTTCTAGACCCTTAAAAACTTAATTTTTTAGAACCCGTAAAAACGGTCGTGTGTACGCGGCATAAGACCTCTTTCACATTGTAGATCGCCCGGGCTAGTGGTAAAGGTTTGCTTGTTTTGGTGGCGCTGTGCGGGTGCGGGAGCAGGGCACTTTTAACCCCAAAGTAGGGGTTAAAAGCACCCGAATAGCGCCACTGTCGAATCGATTTGCAGGCACTTCGACAGCGCTGCCCATTGATTTCAATGGCAGAGACGGTTTAGGAGCGGTGTATACACCGCTTCCCCACCACCCTAAGGATGCTGCTTGCAGGACTTTTTTTCCATCCTGCAAGCGCACCGCCACAGTGTGAAAGCACTAGGGCTTTTTACACTAAGGTGGCAGGGGAGGCAGTTTACAGGCGCTATTTTTAATGCTAAAACGCCTATAAAGCGCATTCAATGTGAAAGGGGTCTAAGTGTAGACTGTATGACTGTTCAGTAGATTCACAAGTTAGGCAACTCACATGGTGCTAAGAACAGGAAGGCTCATCAATGATAAAACTCTGGGATCGATCGCCACACTATCGGTAAAGGAACGCTGGAGGGTTCTGGTGAAAGCCGCTGTCATAGATGTGGCAGCTGGCCAGCGCCATCCGCCATGGAGTTTCATCATTGATGAGCCTTCCTGTTTTTAGCAGCATGTGAATCTGTTAAACCAGCCCTCAAAATGACAATGGTTGAGTGGGAGAAAATTTTCCTCCCAGAGATCGGCCAGGAAACTGTGGGGAAGGGAGAGGAGAGCTGGCCAGATCACACAGAGAGGGGAACTCTGCTGTCAAACAAAGTCCTGCCTCCTGAACCGGCTCCTATTATAGACTGTGCTGGATGCCTGGACCGGTGCCTTTTTTATAAAAATCTATATTTATGACGGCTGACTTTTAATTTTTTTAACCACTTTCCATCCGGCCTATAGGAAAATGAACACCGGGCAGTGGTTTAACGTCCTTCAGAACAAGCTGCTTGTGTGTGAGGGGGGGGTGGGGGTGTGCAGCGCGACAATCGGTGGGGCAGTGTGTCGCTCAGACACACCACATCTCCGATCATGGTAAAGAGTCTATGACGTAGGCTCTTTATCATGTGATCAACTGTGTCCAATCACAGCTAATCACAATGGCCCGGATTCAAGAAGCAATTGCGCCTGTGTAACCATAGTTACACAGCGCAATTTCTTACTTGCCCCGGCGTAACGATTGCTCCTGATTCAGGAACCTCGTTACGCCAACTGCAGCCTAAGATATGCGCGGCATAAGGCTCTTATGCCCGCATATCTTGGGCTGCATTCTTGCGATGGCCGCTAGGTGGCGTTCCCGTTGTGCTCAGTGTATAGTATGCAAATTGCATACTAACGCCGATTCACAACGTTACGCGAGCCCTGCGTACGCAGTTTACGTTGTTTCCGTACGGCGTTTTTCGCCAATGTTACGTATACCCGTCGTTCCTGCGTCGCGAAATTTCAAATTTACGTAGTTTGCGTAAGTGGCGCTGGACGCCATTCACGTTCACTTTGAAGCAAATGACGTCCTTGCGACGTCATTTGCCGCAATACACGTCGGGAAAGTTTCCCGACGGAGCATGCGCTCTACGCTCGGCGCGGGAACGCGCCTAATTTAAATGATTCCCGCCCCCTACGGGATCATTTAAATTGCGCGCGCTTACACCGGGCATTTTGGCGGCGCACCCACGCAATTTACGGAGCTACTGCTCCGTGAATCAAGGGCAGCGCAGTAAATTTGCGGGGGCGCAGGGCAAAAACGTTGCCCTGCGCCTCCGCAAAAAATGCGCAATTGTACCTGAATCTACCCCAGTGTAAATAGGAAGTGCAGGTTATTAGCATTGCTTTGCTCAAACTGACAAGCGCGTGAGTAGAGGAGAGCTGATAAGTGGCTTTCCACACTGATAATCAGTGCATAGATTATCAGTGCAGCCCCATCAACGATGCCTGCTAGTGCCTATCAGTGCTGCATATTGGTGTTTCCTCATCAGCGCACATCAGTGAAGGAAAAAAATTACTTAATCACAAAATGTTATGACCGAAACAAAGAAAAACACGATTTCTTTCAAAATGTTTTTTTTCATTTGTTTAGCAAAAAAATATTAAAAATAAAAGCTCAGTGGTTAATAAATACCACCAAAAGAAAGCTTTATCTGTCTAAAAAAAAAAATTATAAAAATGTTGTTTGGTTACATTCAAAGTGTGACATTGCTGAAAATTGGCTTGAGCAGGAAGGGGGTGAAAGTACCCAGTATTGAAGTAGTTAAAGCAGATAGATATTCACTGCATCTGAGCACCACAAACCAAAAACACTATTTTAATGATTTTTTAATATTCCAAGCAAACTCCCCCATCTGTCCATGTCTCTCTGCTTTATTTTGTTGAGCAATCACTTTGAAAAACACATTCCCCCACCCCGCCCCAGCATTTCTGGTCGTGGCCATCTTGAGTAAGGGCAGTGTTTCTCAATTCCAGTCCTCAGGCCCCCCCAACAGGTCAGGTTTTCAGGATTTCCCTCAGATGAAAAGGCTGTGGTGATTACTAAGGCAGTGAAACTGATCAAATCACCTGTGCAAAATAATGGAAATCCTGAAAACCTGACCTGTTGGGGGGGCCTGAGGACTGGAATTGAGAAACACTGAGTAAGGGCAAATGATTCATGTAGCATATACTTCTTTGAATCTATTTGCCCTTAGCTCAAGCATGCAGAAAAACCCTCCTACTCTCCTCCGCTCTTGAAGACTCCTGGGATGATTGACATAATTTGCCTAGGCAAGAAACCAGGGTGTAACTAAAGAAATGTAGAAAAAAAAAAAAGTTTTTAAAAGTTAATATGCTTTACCCATTTACCCACCCATGTATTTACATTCACTATTAGCATGAGAATTAAAAATATTCAATGTTGATTGGGAGAGTAAAGTTCCACTTTAAGTGCTGTTTTAAAAGAGTTTGGAATTAAATTCAGATACTTAAACTATTTTTCAATTTAAATATAAATGTAATGTTTTATTCATGATTACATGTTGATGCAGTAATTCCTGTCCTTTTTTTTCCCAATTTCTTTATTTTTCACATTTATACTGGAAACCAAATCTCATTAACATATAAAAAAAATAGTCAATAGATCAGCCTCGTATAAACTAAATGTATCATCCTGTTCTTCATTCATATTACAAATAATAAATTGATACATTCAGTTTCCACCCTTCACACCAACTCCCTCCCCCCAGGGTAATATCCCCTCAGGGCCAGGGGGGGGGGGGGCTCCTAATCTGGGTCACAGTAATTATCCAGATAGTTGTGAGGAGGGAAGCAAAATATATTTTTTATATAATAACAGAACTACTAGAAGTGCTGCTTCCTCCTCTACCCCCCCCACCTCACATATCTTCTCCTATTATTAAGCCTGGGGGGGGGGGGGGGGGCGCAACCCCATAGCTCTTTCTACTCGGCTTCTGTCCCAAAGTATTCCATCTGCTCCTACCTATTTGCAGTCCCCTTTCGCTCTCCTACCTATAAACCCCCCCCCCCCCCCCCCTGTCTTTTTGTATCTGTCTGGAGTTCTGATTTAACCTTGCTTTGTTTAAAGTGATATTAAAGTCTTGTGTTTATTATTAAAAAAATTACAAATATATCATACTTACCTGCTCTGTGCCGTAAGATCCTCCTCTTCTCAGGTCCACTGTCATTACTCCTTGCCCCTGCCTCCTGCCGGGTGCCCCCGCAGCAAGCAGCTTGCTATGGGGGCACCCGGGCTAAACTGCTGCTCTGTGTCCATTCATACGAGGAGCTGCGGTTCAGCCCACCCCCTCTATCTCCTGATTAGATTACTGGCTGTGATTGACAGCAGCAGGAGCCAATGGCTCCCACTGCTGCCAAAAGCCAATCAGGAGTGCAACTCCCTGGCGAGGCAAGGCTCTCCTGAACATTGCTAGATTGAGGGGGGCTCAGGTAAGTAAGGTAGAAAACCTTGTGCTTTTTACAAGCACTTTAAAGTTGAGGTTCACCCTAAAAAAGAATTGTTTACATTAATAGTACAATATTAAGGACATTTCATTTTGGCAGTTTTTTTTTTTTTTCTCTCTGTACTTACCTTTATATCCAGATTTTGTCCAGGGCTTCCGCGTTCTGATGACTTCGGGACTGGGCGTTCCTATCCCAGCCTCAGGGTTCTGATGACTGCGGGACTGGGCGTTCCTATCCTTCCGTTCGATTAATGACGTCTTGTGAAACAGGTGACCTGTCGCACAACGCGTGTCACCAGATTTCCGGAAATAGCCGAGCTGCGAGTCGGCACTATACGGCGCCTGCGCCCGCCGTGTAGAGCTGACTGCGCAGGCGCGGTATAGTGCCGACACGCAGCTCAGCTATTGCCAGACATCTGGTGACGCGCGTTGTGCGACAGGTCACCTGTTTCACAAGACGTCAATCATCGAACGGAAGGATAGGAACGCCCAGTCCTGCAGTCATCGGAACCATGAAGCCCTGGACAACATCAGGATATAAAGGTACCGAGGGAAAAAAAAAATTGACCTGCCGAAATGTAATGTCCTTAGTATGCTGGCTCTGCTAGATGTAATTAAAAAAAAATTTTTTTGGGTGAACCCCCGCTTTAAATTGGACGATGTGCCATAAAATGGGGAAATGGAGTGTTGCCAGCTAGATGAGTAACATGAATTTCTGAAAAGAAACACTTGTTTGTATACATTGGTCACATCGGTAGTCATGGGTTGAGTTCTGACCAGAAATGAAACTGTATTGTTACAGTATATATTACAGTACTTTATTGTAGATAAAAAAAAGGGGCGACCGTCATTAATGAAGTTATCATACTACAGCTAATGTATACTGTAATCAGTCATTAAGTGGAATCGGTGACTTCAAATGTGAGCCTAAAGCCAGCCAATCAAGTTAGGGGTCTGCAGGTATCCTAAAGTTGTAAAAACTCAATTGATATCTGTAAAAAAAAAAATGTTTAAAATATGAAACCTTTTTCATCAGTAAGGTTTTTAGGTAACTGATTCCTGCAATGTGTCCAGTTCTGGTGTGTAGACAGCGGGCATCATTGTGAAAGTGATGCACATAGTAACCACAAAGTTGCTTTCATGTTCTGTACCTGAAGCCTTCACTTTATGGTTAGATGACAAACACAATATGACTATAGTGAAGCTATTGAACATTGAAGTCGATTTTTCATTATAGTCCGATTTTGTATTGAGAGTTGTCATTTTAACTTTAGTTTTACTTTAAGCATCACAGTAACTAAAGGTTCCTGTCCTGTGTGACATTCCAAACAAGTCGCCGCTCCAGTTACTTTGTGATTCACAACACCCTGAAGTAAGAGAAAATTTTCCTTTGCCCTACTTGACTAAGTACCGTATTTATCGCGGTATAACGCGCTCCCACGTATACCGCGCACCCCTAAAGTTGCCCCCGAAATTCCTGTAAAAAAAAATGTTATATGATTTTATTACTTAGTTTTGGTGTCTTCCCAGCGTCCATCGTCCGGTCCGGCATCCGTCTGCGGCCTCGATGGTGTCCTCCCGGCTTCTCCAGCGCGCGCCTCTAAACGAGTCCCCGCTTCCCGCGCTCAGTTCGAAAGCCTCCGCCGACATATACCGAGTGCAGTACACTCGGGTACATTCGGCAAGGCTCGGCTTCGCTCACGCTCTGTGACGTTTATGCGTGAGCACGAGCGAAGCCGAGACTAGCCGAATGTACCCGAGTGTACTGCACTCGGTATATGTCGGCGCAGGATTTCAAACTGAGTGCGGGAAGCGGCTATCGGCGTATATCGCGCACCCACGATTTTCCCCTTATTTTAAGGGGAAAATAGTGCGCGATATACGCCGATAAATACGGTAAATGCTCCTTTCACACTCTCCCCCTCCTGACACTGCAGCTCACGGTAGGAGGGTTTTAGCACCAGTGCCACCAATTCAAAAAACAGTGGGCAGGACTAGATTTGCCCAGGTGCTGAGTGACAAGCTGAAGGCTTGTCGATCAGCAGTTACAATGCCAATAGTCATGCCCCCTGCAACATTTTCTCATCTCACTGTAGTGCAAGCAGGCACAGCATACACAAGAGTGGCAACTGTGCGCTGAATTCAGGAGCAGTGCAGCTTTGATGCCACTCTATTACAAGGAACCATGTTTGGTTTACTTCCCTGGCAGAGACCCAGAAGGTAGGACTTTTCAAGGGGCTGTGAGAGAAAACTGTAAGTGTAGATGCACTTATAATTTAAAGCGTATGTTATCTCAACATTTCACATTCTTGATTTGTGTCTGTTGTACCATGTACCGTATTTATCGGGGTATTGCGCGCACCCGCGTATAGCGCACACCCCCAACCTAGAAGGGAAATAAAAAATAAAAATACTTAGTTTCAATGCCCCTCGTCTGTGTCTTGCCCGGCGTCCATCGGCGGCCTTGTCCGGTCCGGTGTCCGTCTGTGGCCTTGGTGGTGTCCTCCCGCGCTGTCTCTGAGTCGAATCTCCGCTTCCCGCGCTGTGTTTGAACGCCGCCGACATATACCGAGCTCAGTACACTCGGGCACGCTCGGCTTCTCACGCATAAAGGCTAGGAGGCGTCACAGAGCTGAATGCGAGCGAAGCCGAGCCTGGCCGAATGTACCCGAGTGTACTGCGCTCGGTATATGTCGGCGGCGCAGTTTAAACTCAGCGCGGGAAGCGGATATCGGCGTATATAGCGCACCCACGATTTTCCCCTTATTTTAAGGGTAAAAAAGTGCCCGGTATACGCAGATAAATACGGTACTTGTCTAAAATAGTATCCTGTTCTCTTTGTATTTCTTCTTTTGTGTGAAACACCTGGTGATCCTCCCAACCCTCCAACTTTATTTTTTTCAAACTGACCACACCAGAGCATAGACGCACATCCTTCCCAGCACAGTCAGTTTTATGGCTGTGCTGGGAGCAGAGCCTGCAAGTCTTCTCATGGACCAAGGCTTATGCTAACATATTACCCTGCACAGCTCTTCACTGATCATTGTTATGCTGTTCCTCTGCCTCCTGCTGACACACTATATATACATACATATACATATACATATACATATACATATACATATACATATATATATATATATATATATATATATATACATACATACATACATACATACATACATACATACATACATATACAGCCTTGAAAAAGTATTCACACCCCTTGCAATTTTCCACATTTTGTCCTGTCACAACCAAAAACATTAATGTATTTTATGTGATAGACCAACACAAAGTGGAACATAATTGTGAAGTGGAAGGAAAGTGTTAAATGGCTTTCAACATTTTTTACAAATAAATATGTGAAAAGTGTGGTGTGCATTTGTTTTCCGCCCCCCTGAGTCAATACTTTGTAGAAGCACCTTTCTCTGCAATTACAGCAGCAAGTCTTTTTTGGGGATGTCTCTACCAGCTTTGCACATCTAGAGAGTGACATTTTTGGCCCATTCTTCTTTGCAAAATGGCTCAAGCTCTGTCAGATTGGATGGAGAGCATCTAAACAGCAATTTTCAAGTCTTGCCACAGATTCTCAATTGGATTTAGGTCTGGACTTTGACTGGACCATTCTAACACATGGATATGCTTTGATCTAAACCATTCCATTGTAGCTCTGGCTGTATGTTTAGGGTCATTGTCCTGCTGGAAGGTGAACCTCCGCCCAGTCTCAAGTCTTTTGCACTCTCAGGCCTCGTACAGACGACCAGACATGTCCGATGAAAACGGTCCGCGGACCGTTTTCATCGGACATGTCCGCTGGGATCATTTGGTCTGATGTGTGCACACACCATCAGACCAAATTCCCCACGGACAGAATACGCGGTGACGTGGCGGCGACGATGATGCTGCGACGTGCGCGCACCAGGAAGTTCAATGCTTCCACGCATGCGTCTAATCACTTTGACGCATGCGTGAGATTTCGGGCCAGCGGACATGTCCGATGAGTCGTACTGACCATCGGACATGTCCGACGGACAGGCTTCCAGGGGACAAGTTTCTTAGCATGCTAAGAAACTTTTGTCCGCTGGAAACCTGTCCGCTAGGCCGGGAAACTGTCCGGTCGGCCCTACACACGACCGAACATGTCCGGAAACTGGTCCGACGGACCAGTTTCAGCGGACATGTTTGATCGTGTGTACAAGGCCTAACAGGTTTTCTTCTAAGATTGCCCTGTATTTGGCTCCATCAATCCTCCCATCAACTCTGACCAGCTTCCCTGTCCCTGCTGAATGAAAGTAACATAATGCTACCACCACTATGTTTCACAATGAGGGTGGTGTGTTCAGGGTGATGTGCAGTTTTAGTTTTCTGACACATAGCATTTTGCTATTAGGCCAAAATGTTCAATTTTGGTCTCGTCTGACCAGAGCACCTTCTTCCACATGTTTGCTGTGTCCCCCACATGTCTTCTCGCAAACTGAAAATGGGACTTCTCATGGCTTTATTTCAACAATGGCTTTCTTCTTGCCGCTCTTCCATAAAGGCCAGATTTGTGGAGTGCACAACTAATGGTTGTCCTGAGGACATATTCTCATACCTGAGCTGTGGATTTCTGCAACTCCTCCAGAGTTACCATGGGCCTCTTGGCTGCTTCTCTGATTAATGCTCTCCTTGCCCGGCCTGTCAGTTTAGGTGGATGACCATGTCTTGGTAGGTTTGCAGTTGTGCCATACTCTTTCCATTTTCAGATGATGGATTGAACAGTGCTCCGTGAGATGTTTAAAGCTTGGGATATTTTTTTAAACCCAACCCTGCTTGAAACTTATCCACAATTTTATCCCTGACCTGTCAGGTGTGTTCCTTGGCCTTCATGATGCTGTTTGTTCACCAAGGTTCTCTAACAAACCTCTGAGGACTTCACAGAACAGCCGTATTTATACTGAGATTTAATTACACACAGGTGAACCCTATTTACTAATTAGGTGACTTCTAAAGGCAATTGGTTCCACTAGATTTTAGTTGGGGGTATCGGAGTAAAGGGGACCAAATACAAAGGCACTCCACACTTTTCACATATTTATTAGTAAAAAAATAATAAAAACCATTTATCACTTTCCCAATAAAATACATTTGTTTTTGGTTGTAACATGTCAAAATGTGGAAAATGTCAAGGGGAATGATTACTTTTTCAAGGCACTAATATATAAAACACACACACTTACACACTCGCACCATCTCGCACACACGTTTTGCAGCATATTTTTGTTTTCTTAATTGGAGACCATAGTTCTATTTTAGGAAAAGACTTGCACTACAGTGGCAATATGCAGATATTTTATGTAATGTATATGTAATAGGTGTCATTAATATACCTGGTATTGTTTCTAAACAGGAAGTATGACCGTGTCTTGGACAAAGGGGACATAATCCAGCTAAAGGAGGCTTATAAGTGGATAATCCACCCCTTGATTTCGGATGAACTGGGGGTTCAAGCTGTGGGCAAGGTAACTTTCTGCGTTTACTAAACCCGGCGCATGGTTCTTTCATTCTGCCTCTGCTCTCCTTAGGGAATACATATGAATTGCACAGTATCTGTATTTATTTAAATGCCAGTAATTGGTGCTGAATGAAGCTATATTTCTCCTTAAAGAGGAACTGCAGTCTGCTCACATAATTTGTAATAAAAACATCTTTGCCATTCTGAAGCTTCCCTCCAACCACTTTGCATATTATTTTATATATACCCTGATTCTGTACTTGTATTCTGCAGAAATCTCCCTCCACTAAGTCTGGCTACATCCATTTTAACTATGGGCAGCTGAAGCTGCTGCCTGTTCACTTCCTGGATTTACACAGACAAAAAGAGGCACACCTCCAGCTCTGCAGCTCTCATTGGCCCTTATGACTCTCTCTCTCATCAGCTGAATGCACACGTAACAGTGCAGCCACAAAGCCACGATCCTTGCTGTCACCTGTCATTGCATTGTATGGGCTGAATGGCCCCAGTTATTCACACACACGCCTGTTAATCTAGCTGCAGTAATCTGCAGGTTCTTGTTGCTTGACATGGCAGGGAGTGCTATTGTCTGTGTGAATTCACTACACAAGCACACAGATTCTTTTTGTAACCCCATTTTGCCAGGTCATCGCTAGCTGAAAGGTAAGGAACCAGTGGCAGAACTAACTGTCGGGGGAACCCCAGCGGGGTTGCCAGTCGCACGGCTCTGAGCTTTAATGCATCTCTTATACAGCTCAGAGCTGGTATTCTATTGAATACTGCCTCCTGTCCTCCCTGCTTCCTCTGTTCTCTCTCACATGAGATGAGTGAGGAGACAGCTGGTCTGCTCTTTCTTCCCTGACTCTCTCCTCTTGTGTGAGCTCTGCGGGAAGTCATGTGTGAATCTAACGAGTTCACACTTCCTGTGGTGCACACACAGGAGGATAGTGTCAGGGGAGACCGAGCAGACCGGCTGTCTCCTCTCTCATCCCGTGCGTGAGGAGGGAGGACAGGAGGCAGTATTAGATTAAACACCAGCTCTGAGCTGTATATGAGAGACGCTCTCAGCTCAGAGCCATGATGAGGAGACAGGTGGGATTGATGAGCACTGATAGGTGGGATTGAGGAGCGCTGGTGGGCACAGATAGGTGGGATTGAGGAGCGCTGGTTGGCACCGATAGGTGGGATTGAGGAGCACTGGTGGGCCCAGATAGGTGGGATTGAGGAGCGCTGGTGGGCACTGATAGGTGGGATTGAGGAGCGCTGGTGGGCACTGATAGGTGGCACTGTTAGACAGCACTGGTAGGTGGCAATGATAGGTGGCATTGATGAGCACTGATGGGCATTGAGCACTGATAGGCAGCCTTGATGGCCACCGATAGGCGGCACTGATGGACAGCATCGATAGGCACTGATGTTGAAAGAAGGCCTGGCTCTCAGTCTTTGCTTGAATTCATCCCAAAGGTGTTCTATCGGGTTGAGGTAAGGACTCTGTGCAGGCCATTCAAGTTCCTCCACCCCAAACTCGCTCATCCATGTCTTTATGGATCTTGATTTTGTGCACTGCTGTGCAGTCATGTTGGAACAGGAAGGGGCCATCCCCAAACTTCCCACAAAGTTGGGAGCATGAAATTGTCCAAAATGTCTTGGTATACTGACGCCCTAAGAGTTTTCTTCACTGGAACTAAGGGGCCAAGCTCAATCCCTGAAAAAACAATTGCACATTATAATCCTCCTTCCACCAAAATGATTTGGACCAGTGCACAAAGCAAGGTCCATAAAGACATGGAAGAGCGGGTTTAGGGTGGAGGAACTTGAATGGCCTGCACAGAGTCCTGACCTCAACCCGATAGAACACTTTTGGGATGAATTAGAGCGGAGACTGCGAGCCAGGCCTTCTACACTGGAAGTACCTCCGTTTTGCAGCAAAGCAATGAATATCCCAAAAAGAGGGGCGGGACCGCTGTGTCCTGCGATGTACTCCAAGGAAAGGATTTTACAGGCAAGCTGTAGGAAATATCTAATTTTCTTTATCGTACATCACGGGACACAGAGCAGCCATTAAAATTACTATGTGGGATGTCCTAAAGCAATGCCCCTGAGAGAGGGAGACACAATCACAGAAAATGCCACCTGAAAAAGAACTTATTCTGCCACCCGTAACATACTTTGGCCAAAGTAGTATTCTCCGTGGCTTTGATATCCGTCTGGTAAAATCCTGTGAATGTATGAACCAAAGACCATGTAGTGGCCTTAAAAAAAAACCTGATGGCGGATTGGCCCAAGATGCCTCCACACACCTGGTAGCGAGCGTTCTCACCAAAAAGGGATGGGACCTTGCCCTTTCAAGCCATAGGCTTGAATATATAACTGCCGAATCCAATGAAAAAATTGTCAACTTGGATGCCTCCTGCCCTTCCTGGGCTCTACTGGCAGCACAAACCAGGATTCCTGACCTGCGCTGACAATTCACTTAAATCCTGACCACCTGAACTACCTTGAGTATGCAGTGATCCTGCCAACTGAGGATTGGAAAAGAAGGCAAGATACTGTCCTTCAAGTAAAAACTAGAAACCATCCTAGGCAATAAAGGGGGGTGAGGACACAACATCGCCTTATCATGATAAAAGACCAAGAACGGCTCCTTGCATAAGAGACCCGTCAGCTCTTACATTCTACTTGCTGAGGTGATAGTAACCAAAGAAGCCACCTTCTGAGTCAAGGACTAACACTTGGTTCAAAAGGTGGCTTCTGCAGGCACAGTCAAGAGCAAATTCAAGTCTCAAGGACACAAGTGTGGCTTGACAGGCGGAACTGTCTGCGTAACACCCTGTATAAAGTATGAATCGAGGAGTGAGAAACAACGGCCTCTGGGGAAAAAAATGGATTGGGGCAAATCTGACCCCTAATGGTACTTAAGGCCAATCTCCTTTTACCTACCGATTGGAGAAAAGAAACTCCCACTCACATATATCTGTGGGTGCCTCTACCTGGCTTCACCCAGGCATAAAATATTTCCATGTCCTGTAAATGAAGCTCCTGGATGCCGGCTTCTAGGCACTCAACAGGACCCAAGGCCATTTGGTCCAGCTGGACTGGAAATGTCCAAGGTCAGTGTACCAAGCCTTCCTGGGCTTATTTGGCTAGCACTATTATCAGTGGGGTAGATTCAGGTAGGGCTGCGCACTGTTACGGAGGCGCAGCATACCGTTTTAACGCTACGCCTCCGTAAATTACTTGCGATACGCTTCATTCACGAAGCAGTAGCTCCGTAATTTGCGCGGGCGCTCCGTAAAACTCGCCGGTGTAAGCGCGCGTAATTTAAATGATCCCGTAGGGGGCGTGGATCATTTAAATTAGGCGCGTTCCCGTGCCAAACGTAGTGCGCATGCTCCGTCGGGAAACTTTCCCGACGTGCATTGCGGTAAATGATGTCGCAAGGACGTCATTTGCTTCAACGTGAACGTAAATGGCGTCCAGCGCCATTCACGATTCACTTACACAAACGACGTAATTTTAAAAAATCGCGACGCGGGAACGATGGGTATACTTAGCATTGGCTGCCCCTGCTAATAGCAGGAGCAGCCTTGCGCAGAAACCGACGAATGCAAACGACGTAAAATGCGAACGCAGGGCGAGCGTACGGTTGTGAATCGGCGTGAGTATGCAATTTGCATACTCTACGCTGACCACTACGGGAACGCCACCTAGCAGCCATCGTAAGAATGCAGCCTACGATACGCCAGTCATATCTTAGGCTGCAGTCGGCGTATCGAGCTTTCTGAATACAGAAAAGTCGATACGCCGGCGCAAATTAGCAATTGCGCTGCGTATCTATGGATACGCAGACGCAATTGCTTATCGAATCTACCCCACTGTTGCTACCTCCCGAATTCAAAGATACTGCAGTAGTTGAAACAGAGGGAAGGCATCAATTATGGAGAACTGGCCCCTAAAGTGTTAACAGTGCATCTAGTCCAACCTTCACCCATAATGGCGGGCTTTGTAATAAAAGACCTTCAGGGACTAGGTTCCCCTTAATTTGGGGTCCACTCCCCTGGACCTGTATAGCACCCTGTAGGAAACCACCTTGGTCAGAACAAACACTGCACAGGGTTCCATTATGCAGGGTCCAGCGCCATAAGGTTGTATTACAGGCAAACCTCAAGGAATCTTCTCTCCTATCCAATGAGGCTCTGGTATCATCCATTTTGGCTGACAGCGTTTTCGAATGTATCCGATTGAAGTCCATGGTTCTTAATGGAACCGACCAGACCTCCAAGTATGCTCCAAGGGCACATGTATCACATCAGTGACAACCACCTTACAGACACTGTCAAAAAAACTGAGGTACTTCCAGTGTAGGAGGTTTTATATAGGGGATGACTTCCTGTTTGATTGATCTGCCAGTGTCCTTTCACCTAATAGGTGGCGTATAAACCACATAGTGATTATTATGGCTGCTCTGTGACCCGTGATGTACGATAAAGAAACATGCACCACTCTGCCTTCTCTGCCCCAAGCAGCTGCTGCCTCCACACTAAACTGGCTCATCTGTGTATTTAGCCGTTTATGTGACGTTCAGCTTTACTTACCGTATTTATCGGCGTATACCGCGCACTTTTTTGCCCTGAAAATCTGCAAAATCGTGGGTGCGCGATATACGCCGATACCCGCTTCCCGCGCTTTGTTCGAACCAATGCATCAACATATACTGAGCGCAGTACACTCGGGTATAGTCAGGCAGGCTCGGCTCCTTTCGCGGTCACATCCTGTGCGTCCTGTACGTCCTTTACACGAGAGGAGCCGAGCCCGCCCGACTATACCCGAGTGTACTCCGCTCAGTGTATGTCGGCGCAGTGGTTCGAACACAGCACGGGGATCGAGCGGGGAGGACACCACGATGGCCGCAGAAGGACGCCGGACTGGACGAGGCCGCCGATGGACGACGGGGAAGACACCAACGAGGGGCATACAAACTGTAAGTTGTTTTTTTCAGGAATCTTCCTTCAAGTTCGGGGGTGCGCGCTATACGCCGGGGCGCGTTCTAGCCCGATAAATACAGTATTTGTTTTGCAGAATGCGCTTATTTATTAATTCATGTTGGCTGTTTTCTTGCTGTTCCTCTTCTTTACACTTCTTTTACTTTTGTGATGTGATATACTGTGACATGGGATCAGTTTCCTCTTTTGTTGTGCAGGCATGATCATTCCCAATGCTTGTTTATCTCGTTATTATTACTGGTTTATATATACTGTATATTTTTTGTTTTGTTTTTAGAGTGCCTTTGAAGTCGGGGTGGTGTTTTGTCACCAAGAAACTGACGAGGACTGCAACTTCCTGTAAGTAACACTTCCCCAGTGCTTTGAAACTGTTGGTTTTACTACAGCACCCTCACCGAATTCATCACATTAGTACACTAGGGAAAGCACTGTAAAGGGCGTTTAGAATATTAGTCATTAGAAAATATTTACTTAAACTAGAATTAACAACTGAATGAGTCACTTAACGTGCATATATATTTTTTTCTGATTTGATAATTATAAATAGTCTGACAGGGGTGTCAAACTCAATTTCACTGTGGGCCGCATCAGCATTATGATTGCCCTCAAAAGGGTTGTATCTGTAAGATTAGATGTCCAGCGCATCCCCTCCACTTACTTTAAGTAAGCAGCTGATGCTGCTGTGAAGACGCTGGATGCATTGCTTGAAAGCAGAAAGTAAGGGTCTGGAGGAGGACCAGAGGAGGGCTGGAGCTCTCCTGCAGCTGCAGGAGAGGTGCGAGGGCCACATGAAATGGCCTGGAGGGCCATATTCGGCCCGCGGGCCTTGTGTTTGACACCTGTGGTCTATGACGATGCGATACAAGGCTTTTATTAGCTGTGCATCTCCCTCCTAACCATTGCCAGGTCCAAGTCCCACCTATAATTCTGCCCCTGGCTGGATAAGTGTTCCATTTACTTTTGCTTTAGCATTTGTGCCGTTTAGCTGTTCCTATGGGTGTTGGGTTTGCAGATTCACTACAAAGCGTTATGCCAGGAGTACCAACATTAGGACTGCATGCTGACTCACAATCATCATGTGTGGTCCAAGTGGTCAAAATAATACTGCTATTCAGAGCTTTTTTTTCTCAGAAAATAGGTGCAGGAACTCAACCACGACCCTGTTAAGATTTCACAAATAGTAGAAGGGTCTTAAAGGGGCATTAAATACCAGGATTGCATTACATACAGAGTGCAGAGTTCAGGGGGGTTACACACAGAGTGCAGAGCTGTCACTTGTAAGCACAGAAACCAGACTTCTGTGTTTACAAGTGATTGTGGTGAGCAGGCACCAAAGGGTCTGAGCCAAAGGTGGTGGAACTGAGTTCCCCCCTGAAAAAAAGCCCTGTATATATCTCTACTGCGCTAAGTACGCCCCAAACACATCTATATACAATAATTTATATACAATAATGTGCAGTGACGATAGCGGCATCATTCATTGATATTGCACACGAATATCCAGAAAAATCATAAAAATAAGTGTTGCACTGTCACATAAAAAGTTTAAATTAATTCAACAATTACAGTCCAAGTGTTAACTGGAAAAAAGTCCACTGTGAAGGAAAATTCTTGATAAATCCAAAGTGCTCCAGCCACCATATGAGAAAAAGAAGCCTCTTACCAGATGTTTAGACCTCACATCATAAGCAGTCTAAAATCACATTTTAAATTACACACAATCTCTTAGGGATGGATGGATGGATGGCTTCAATTGCCTTAGCCTCTCATCCCACAGTGCCTCAGATCACTCTCATAGAGGTAGTATGCCACAGGATGATCTCCTAATTATTCACTATATCCACTCTCACCACCAACAGTGCATACCAAGGAAAAGATTAATCCCACAGTGAAGTACTGCATAAATCAATTTATTGTACAACCAATTAAAATTACTCATAAACAGAAGGCAATAAGAGCATTTCAAATCGCACAGCCAATGTTTGGGCGGGCGTGATGACGTCGCCACTATTCTCCGCCCATGAAAGTAAAGTGGTTGTAAAGCCTCAAGGTTTCTCACCTTTATTGCATTCTATGCATTAAGTTGAAAAACCTTCTGTGCTGCAGCTGCTCCCCAGACACCTTTTCTCACCTCCTGCCGCTGTCGCTTTCCTCATTGGACAGATTGATAGCAGCAGGAGCCATTGGCTCCTGCTGCTGTCAATCAAAAGCTGTGACACGGGTTCGGGCCCGAGTCCCACTGTCTGTGTCAATGGATGCAGCAGTGGAACTCGAGAGGGAGCCCGCATAGGTGCTCCCATGGAAAGCGGGCGGCACCCGATAAATAGGAGGATCCAGGAGCGCCAGCAGGGCACCCCAGAAGAGGAGGATCGAGGCTGCACTGTGCAAAACTATTGCACAGAGCAGGTAGGTATAACATGTTTCTTATTTTTATTTAAAAAATAATTGAGGGTTTACAATCACTTTTAACGTTTTTACATAAATTGTTACGTTTGCTGGACAGCTTGGTCTGGCAAAGGAAATTTAAAAAATTAAAAAAACTTACTGGAGGGATCGCCTGGTAAAAACACAAGAAAAAAAAGCCTACAAAAAAAGAAAACAAATGCAGCCACCACATTCTAAAAAATTGGTAAGCGGGAATATAATACATTTTTGTTTTGGGTTTAATATTGCTTTAAGAAAACAAAATGCAAAAAAAAAAATGAATGCCTCCACATCTAAGGACTGGTAAGATGCAATATATTACGGGCCAGATTCAGGTAGGAGATACGACGGCGTATCTCCAGATACGCCGTCGTATCTCTGAGTGTGAGGCGTCGTATCTTGGAGCCAGATTCAAAAAATCAGATACGCCAGAATTTGTCTCCTACGCCGTCGTATCTTAACTGCATATTTACGCTGGCCGCTAGGGGCGTGTACGCTGATTTACGCCTAGAATTTGTAAATCAGCTAGATACGCCTATTCACGAACGTACGCCCGGCCGTCGCAGTAGAGATTTGCCGTTTACGTAAGGCTTTTTCCGGCGTAAAGTTACCCCTGCTATATGAGGCGCAGCCAATGTTAAGTACGGACGTCGGGCCAGAGTCAAATTTTCCGTTGTTTGCGTAAGTCGTTTGCGAATAGGGCTGTGCGTCATTTACGTTCACGTCGAAAGCATTGGCTTTTTTCGGGTTAATTTGGAGCATGCGCACTGAGATACTTTCACGGACGGCGCATTCGCCGTTCGTAAAAAGCGTCATTTATGTGGGGTCACAATAAATTAACATAATACACGCCCACATGTTTCACATTTGAATTAGGCGGGCTTACGCCGGCCTATTTACGCAACTTTGCTTTGTGAATACTGCACTTGCCTGTCAAAGTTGCGGAGGCGTAGCGTAAATAGGATACGTTATGCCCGCTCCCTACCTGAATCTACACCTACATCTTTATTTTAAACCAGATGTTGGCAACCAGTATTAGCAGGTAAGTGTATTAATATGATATTGGCAACCAGTATTGGCAGGTAAGTGTATTAATATGATATTGGCAACCAGTATTGGCAGGTAAGTGTATTAATATGATATTGGCAACCAGTATTGGCAGGTAAGTGTATTAATATGATATTGGCAACCAGTATTGGCAGGTAAGTGTATTAATATGATATTGGCAACCAGTATTGGCAGGTAGGTGTATTAATATGATATTGGCAACCAGTATTGGCAGGTAAGTGTATTAGTATGATATTGAATAACACAAAACCACAAAAGTGAAAGGAAAAACTGGCTGATTATTAATTTGGGATTCCAAGAAGAAAAAAAAGCAGAAATGTTCTTGTCAGATAATAACTATGCCCTGAGTCATGAGTTAGTTACAAAACAAAATGTTTAAAAATAGCGCACATTGCTACAAATACAGCAATGCAAATTCTAAGAAAGTGCATAGATGATGATCAGTATTGTTGTTAACGATAGATGATCACCACAAAGATCACTATCGGAGGCACCAGAATAGAGTGTGAAACAAAAAGGCCCCTTTCACACGAACGGATAGAATGGTGCTTTTAGCTGCAGATTTTCTAGTTTTCTACCGCAGTTAAAAGCACACAATGCTTTCCTATGGCCCCATTCACACACCGCATTTGCGATTTCGTTACATGCGGTTTGGTGTGAATAGAAAAAATATTTTTTGAATGCATCCAGGTGCGATGTAGCGCAGCTATATGCACATAACCTGCAGGTAATCGCAGTCTTTTGTGTCAACTGCAGATGGCAGCGTGAGAAAAAAAAACAACAACAAATTAAAAAAGGGTTGCTATGGGAATGACTACCGCAGCTAAACGCGAACGCATGTAAACGCAGGTAATTGCAATGTACAAATGCAGCTAATCGCAGTGCCTGGCGCCTTGAATTTCACAGAACATTTTACATGCTTTTAACTGCTGCAAAACAGCCGTCCGTGTGAAAGGCACCTAACAATTAATAGACAACTTCAATTTTCAGCTACATTCAGCCCTGTTTGGAGCGGCCGCAAGAACAGAGAGCACAAAAAGTAGTAAGACCTGACAGAGCTTCTAACACCTACTCTACTTAAAATAAATGAAAGAAAGAAAAATGTCAGACAGAAAGTAAGCAGATATCTCCCCTATGGGGGAGGATGGAGGAATCTATTCTGACAGCTAGTGCATTGAAGCAACTGCGGTACTGGGTTTCTTGAATACCCAGTCAATGCATCTGATTAGTTTTTTGTTTTTGTTTTTGTTTTTTACTTTACAATAAATTTGCAAAAATTTCAAGCAAACTTCTTTCACGTGGTCATTTTGGGGTGTTTGTAGAATTTTGAGGAAAATAATAAATGTAATCCTTTTTGGAATAAGGCAAATGTGGAAAAAGTGAAGCACTGTGAATACTTTTCGTATGCACTGTATATGCCAAAAATAACTTGCTAACTTAAGAATTGTACTTTAACCACTTGCCGACCTCCTCATGTAGATATACGTCAGCAGAATGGCACGGACAGGCACATGTACGTACCTGTACGTCCTCTGCTTGACATGGGTCGGGGGTCCGATCGGGACCCCCCCCCCTACATGCGGCGGTCGGTAAGCCTCGGGGAGCGTTCCGGGACGACGGCGCGGCTATTCGTTTATAGCCGCCCCATAGCGATCACTCCCCGGAGCTGAAGAACGGGGAGAGCCGTGTGTAAACACGGCTTCCCCGTGCTTCACTATGGCGGCGCATCGATCGAGTGATCCCTTATATAAGGGAGACTCGATCGATCACGTCAGCCCTACAGTTGTAAACACACACACTAAGTGAACACTAAATGTTACAGGGCCCCCTGTGTTTAACTCCCAAACTGCAACTGTCATTTTCACAATAAACAATGCAATTTAAATGCATTTTTTGCTGTGAAAATGACAATGGTCCCAAAAATGTAAAGAAAGGAAGAGGTACAGCGCAAATTCTAGTGTATAGAAATTCTGATGTGATACCAGAAAATTCCTGACGTGACACAAATAAGTGAAGGTGACACAAAATCGTAAGGTCAATTGCTATGCATCACTGAAACTAAACAATTGACTATAAATAAAAATGCACGTGAAAAGCAAAAATAACTTGTAAATGAAAACAATATATAAATGTGTATAAAGTCTGTGAATGAATGAGATTGTGCAAGCAAAAAAGACTACAGGTGAGGTATTAGTCCATATGCTCCCAGATATCTTAAAGAAAACTTCTTTAGAAGAATGAACTTCACAGCGAATGTCTTCAGAAAAAAGGATAGTACAGGGCTGACACAACCTTCCACCAAGGCACACCTGAGTGACAAAACAATGCCCTTACCAGATGTGGAGACCACAACGGTGGTCAGACTGGACCCGGGTATATTTAGAGTCACCCAAATGACTGTATGTAGCACACTGGATCTGCTTCAAGCTATTTCCCATCAGTCAGAACGGATGAATGGCTCAGATGCAAAAAGAAAAGAAAAAGGGCCCATAGTGCAACTTTGCAAAACAATTTAATGATCAAAGTAAAATATTGCACTTACAGATAGGTGGAGAATCATAAGCCCAATAAGGTGCACAAAGTGCGGTTTCAAAAGCTGGATCTCGGCGTCCTCTATGGCTTCCCCTTCCTGGGTCAGTTCAGGTAAGCGTGAAAAACGTCAGAGTGCAGGCCACGCCTATGCATTTCGTCATACGTGACGTCGTCCCAAAAATGTGTCAAAATTGTCCGAAGTGTCCTCCATAATGTCGCAGTCACGAAAAAAATCGCTAATCGCCGCCATTAGTAGTAAAGAAAATTAAAACAATTAAAATGCAATAAAGCTATCCCCTATTTTGTAAACGCTATAAATTTTGCGCAAACCAACCGATAAACGATTATTGCGATTTTTTTTTTTTACCAAAAATAGGTAGAAGAATACATATCGGCCTAAACTGAGGAAAAACATTTTTTTTATATATGTTTTTGGGGGATATTTATTAAAGCAAAAAGTAAAAAATATGGCATTTTTTTCAAAATTGTCGCTATATTTTTGTTTATAGCGCAAAAAATAAAAACCGCAGAGGTGATCAAATACCACCAAAAGAAAGCTCTATTTGTGGGGAAAAAAGGACGCCAATTTTGTTTGGGAGCCACGTCGCACGACCGCGCAATTGTCTGTTAATGCAGTCCCGAACTGTAAAAACCCCTTGGGTCTTTAGGCAGCATATTGGTCCGGGGCTTAAGGCTAGGTTCACATCACGATTTTTACATCCGATAATCGGACCGTTAAATCGGATGGAATCGTATATGACAAAATCGTATGTAAATTTTCCATCCGATTTTCACTAAAAAATCGGATCCTGATTTTAAATAATGTCTGGCAATGGCCATAAAGTTTTGGCTATTTGAATGTTTTTTTTTTCTTTTGTACAATTCTTGAAGTTTCTAGCTCGTTCCAGTGTCTAGTGCGCATGCGTAATAAAAAATCGGGTACGATTGATCGGATAAAAACGCACAGTCATCCGATTTATTACGATTTAGATTGACCACAATATAAAAAAAATCGGACACGATTTTAATACGATTTCAAATCGGGACCAAAAATCGTGGTCAAACACGATTTTTGATGCGATTTTAAATCGTATCAAATCTGATGCGGATCAAATCGGATGCACTTGGGGACCTACATTAATGAATGGAAGTGAATGGATACGTTTTGCCATACAGATTTGTACGATTTCAAACCTAAAAATCGTGAGAACAAGTAGGATGATAAAATCGTGGTGTGAATGCACCCTAAGTGGTTAAAGTGTAACTTTTGTTAGAAAATGAAGTCCTGCTCGGTCTCTTCAGGGTGGCCCCTTTTGCAGGTATAGCTAGGTAAAACATAAAAAATTTGTATATATACTGTTTAAAATCCAGTAAAATACTGTCCCACTCTGCTCTGCACATGCTCTCTATTTTTTAGGCACAGTGCTGAATTTGTAGGGGTTGATCTGCGTGCAGCCTAAACCCTTACTGCTCTTAAGAGGCTCTGGGCTTCAGCAAAATGGAAGCCTCCAGCAAGAAGAAAAAGGAGTAATGCTGGAGGCAAATTACCACACACACTCATTTTGGTAGTATAATCATTATTGTGGAATGTACTGTATGTTCCTTGCTAAAGAACATTGGCCCAGATTCACATAGAATCGCGGCGGTGTAACGTATCATAGATACGTTACACCGTCGCAAGTTTTCATCGCAAGTGCCTGATTCACAAAGCACTTGCGAGAAAACTTCCGCCGGCGTAAGCCTGCGTAATTCAAAGGGGCGCGCGCCATTTAAATTAGGCGCGCTCCCGCGCCGGACCTACTGCGCATGCTCCCTTTTGAATTTCCCGCCGTGCTTTGCGCGAAGTGACGTCATTTTTTCGAACGGCGACGTGCGTAGCGTACTTCCGTATTCCCGGACGTCTTTCGCAAGAAGGAAAAATGTTCAAACTTCGATGCGGGAACGACGGCCATACTTTATACAGCACATACGTGTGCTGTGTAAAGTTAGGGCACCAAAAACGACGACTAACTTTGCGACGGGAAACTAGACTAGCAGCGACGTAGCGAAAGCGAAAAACTGTTGTGGGTCGCCGTAACTACTAATTTGCATACCCAACGCTGGTTTACGACGCAAACTCCCCCCAGCGGCGGCCGCGGTATTGCATCCTAAGATCCGACAGTGTAATACAATTACACCTGTCGGATCTTAGGGCTATCTATGCGTAACTGATTCTATGAATCAGTCGCATAGATACTCTGAGAGATACGACGGAGTATCTGAGATACTCCGTCGTATCTCTTTTGTGAATCTGGGCCATTATTTTCTATGGAGTTGTTATGGATAAAGTTCTGCTCTTCAGCAGTTAGGCCCCTTTCACACGGTCGAACCGTTGAGGTCCGTCATATTCCGATCCGCTAAAATCAGACGCCAGATACGTCGCCATCCGTCCATGTCGGATCGGGTAAGATCTGATGAACCAAAGAGAAAAATGCCGCTCAGGTGTGGAAATCTTCAAAATAATTACTTCTCCCAGAACCACGGGTGCAGGCAATGTATATGAGATTGCAAAACAAAAGAACGGATTCTTCCGGATGCGTTTTCAAACTCGCAGATTCACATAACAGGCTAGATATTATGTGTTCTTATTGAGGTGGTTTACACAATCCACATACATTGCATTTTGAGTGCCATTAGGAAAAGGGTCCTGTGCGAGTTTGTAGTGGTGCGTTACAGACTTGCAAGTGATAGAAATGAGTGGCACACAGAGATAATGGTTCATATAGGGTTTGCTATTAATGTGTTTTTGCATTGAAGTCAATAGGACGCAATTTTGCATTAGAGTCAATAGGGGGCAGTTGAGAGAGAGAGAGAGAAAGAGACAATTACGCCTGTATTGAAATTGCACAGAATTGCATTGCAATTTCAGTACACATAGGTGTAAAGCCAGGATGCAGTTTCTAGTCGCCATGGCGAACTGGAGCCTGGGATTTGTCGAGCCCTGCTTTAAATCATTACTGTACAGTTGTCAATCTTCACAGTGGTTTTGGAGGGGCTGTCTGGCTTCAGAACCGGTTTGTTTCCTCCCAATTGAAAGGGAAGCAGGAAAGAAAGTGAACAAATAATCTGTATTTATTTTAGTATTTGGAAATAGAAGTAGGAATGCGCTTTTTTAATTCACATTGACTGTTTATCAGAATGGTTGGAGGGCATGATACTGGGACTGCTTGTATCATAATTAGTGTTAGTGGTACATTCCCTGCAATCAGGTTAATTTTTATATTTTTACGTTTAAAAACTAGAATCTTTTTGCTGGTTATGTTTTACCAACCGAGAATTAATTTTGCATGATTAGTTTCCCCTTTCTGAAGTGCCAGATTCATAGGGATGTCAGTAGATACTTTTTGATTTTGAAAAAAATTATTTGAAAAAGAAAATTGAAACAGAGATTGTAATTTTTTAATAAAATGTAACAATTGCCATGTTGACAATCGTACATTACTATCCATCTGTTCCTAGAGCCACCGTGTGCAAGGACTGTTTCAAGCCTGCTAAGAATAAACACGTAAGTGGAAGTTGATGGGGAAAAACACACTCGGGGTACAGATGTGTGTCTATACATGTGCCTTCTGCAAAATGCTTGATATTGTGTCATTCTTTCTCTCCTTTCCTTTTAGTTTCTTAATTTTCTTTTATTCCTTTCTTTGTTTCAAATTTTGAAGTAAGAAATAAACTTTATTGGCAAGACCAAATAGATTTTAGCATTGCCAAAGCTGAAAGTGGTGGAAGGATTACCTAGTACACAAAATGAGAAAATCGGACGGAAAATACCGCTTTCGAAGCGATCGTACGATAATCTGATCATTAGCACACAGCTTTCGATAGCCTATCACGACAGTTCATGCAAAATTATCCAGAGGGACAAGCAAAATGTTTCTTGCACGATACCAGAACAAACGATTTTGTTTAATCAGTACAGTGTTTGTCCGAAAAAAATTGAGTTACCAAGCATGCTCGGAAACGAAAGAATTAAATTACAAAACAATAAAAAAATGTTTTCATTAATGAAGTGTAGCCTCATCTTCAACCTGCTCCCACCCCCATTCTATGCCGTTATACTTGCCTATTCTCTGGATGCCCCTAGTGCCCCAAGGGCTGTATAAAAGCAAGCAAAAGGCCACATCCAGCCTGTGGGTCACCGTTTGGGGACAACTGCTGTACATGGTAGTTGGTATTGTGCTTAGAATGGGGTAGGAGCAGGTTTAAAGTGGTTATAATGCTTCCTTTGTTATTTTTCTGAAAGGTCAGGCAAGGGGAGTATTAATCAGAGAATCAGCCAAGAGGCCCATGGTAACTCTGGAGAAGCTGAAGAGATCCACAGCTTATGTGGGAGAATCTGTCCACAGGACAAATAGTTATGAACTCCACAAATCTGGCCTTTATGGAAGAGTGGCAAGAAGAAAGCCATTGTTGAAAGCAAGCCATAAGTCCCGTTTTGCGAAAAGCCATGTGGGAGACACGGCAAACATGTGGAAGAAAGTTCTCTGGTCAGATGAGACCAAAATTGAAATCTTTGGCCTAAAAGCAAAACGCTATATGTGACAAAAAACTAACTGCACATCACCCTGAACACACCATTCCCACCGTAGCAGAAACGGTGAAGCTGGTCAGAGTTCATGGGAAGATGGATGAAGCCAAATACAGAGCAAAGGACTTGAGACTGGGGCAGAGGCTCACCTTGCAGCAGGACAATGACCCTAAACATACAGCCAGAGCTACAATGGAATGGTTTAGATCAAAGCATATTCATGTGTTAGAATGGCCCAGTCAAAGTCCAGACCTAAATCCAATTGGGAATCTGTGGCAAGAATTTAAATTGCTGTTCACAGATGCTTTCCATCCAATCTGATAGAGCTTGAGCTATTTTGCAAAGAAGAATGGGCAAACATTTCACTCTCCTAGATGCGCAAAGCTGGTAGAGACATCCCCAAAAAGACTTGCAGCTGTAATTGCAGCGAAAGGTGGTTCTACAAAGTGTTGACTCGGGGGCTGAATACAAATACACGCCACACTTTTCACATATTTATTTGTAAAAAAAAAAATTGAAACCCATTTATCATTTTCTTTCCACTTCACAATGATGTGCTACTCTGTGTTGGTCTATCACATAAGATCCCAATAAAATACATTTAAGTTTTTGGTTGTAACATGACCAAATGTGGAAATTTTAAGGGGTATGAATACTTTTTCAAGGTATTGTACTTGCCTTCTCTATGTAATAGTTTTGGATCAGACAGCCCTGATCCTCTTCTTCTGGGGTCCTCCGCCAGCGCTCCAGGCCCCTCCCCTTCATCAGGTGCCCCCAGGGAAAGCCGCTTTTCCTGGAGGCACCTTAGCGTGTTCGCTCCCGAGTCCTGCTGCTATGGGAGCCAATCGCTACTGCTGTTACTAATCTCTTCGATGAGAGAGACAACGGCAGGAGCTGGATTGGATCAGGCTCAGGTAAGAAAAGGGGGGGGGGTCTGGGACGCAGCTGCAGCACAGAAGGTTTTTTACCGAATGCATTAAGGTAGGGGTGCCCAACCAGTGGCCCGGGGGTGACATGTGGCCTGCGGCCTCTTGCTCTGGAAGCTGTATAGCACCAACTCCTGTCACAGGTGAAGTGATACCAAATTCTCTCTGCTTGGGATGGCAACAGCTGGTGATACCTGAATAGAATACTGTTATTAAAGATAAGTTTAATACTAAAACCACAGTGTATATATGGGCATATCTGTTCTGCAGTGGTTACTGTGCTGCTTTCAAACTGATCTGCAGGTGCAGCGCAGAACACCTGCGGGTTACCTGCACTGAGCCATAGACTTCTGTTATTACCTGTGGGTTGGTGCACTTCAGAAAGTACACCACACCTGCAGCATATAATAGAAGTCTAAGTGCAGCTAACCCGCAGGTATACCACAGTGCATCAGTGTGAAAGCAGCCTTAGGCCCCTTTGACACGAACAGTCTGACCCAATTGGACCCTTCGTTCACCTCTATTGAGCCACAGATGTAAACGGACTTGTGGCCATTTTCACCCACCTACCTCTAATTCGATCTGCTAAAAAAAAAACTTAAGGGGGGATCAGTCCCCTTCCATCCGGGCAGATTGGATTGGAGGGCCAATAGAGTAGAGGTGGGATGTGCCTGTCTGCTTTGCATATGTAGAGTGGGCATAGACCTTAAATCTGCCTTCTCTGTTCATTGTGGCCCGCGATCGGTTACCAAGTCGCTTAAGTGGCCCTTGCGCTTCAAAAAGTTGGGCACCCCTGCATTAAGGTGTAAAACTATAGTGCTTTAGAACCACTTTAAGTTTAGATAGAATTTGCCTGGACTCCTACTTTAAGCTGGCCATACATGGATCTAAATCTTTTTTTCCCCCAATAGATAACAGCCTTAACATTTAGTTTTTCTTATATCTGCAGTCTATCTTTACCAGAATGGCCGTTGTGAAAGCTCTAGAGAAGATAAAAGAAAATGATTTCTCGAGGTAAGTTCTGTAAACTTGTCTTCTCAGTACAGCTTGCTTTATTAACAGAAAAATGTGGAGGAGTATCTACCATTTGTTAATCATCTGCAAATTAATCATTTTTATTTTGCCTTCTCTGTCTTGAGTTTTTGGAAGATGTTCAGACTTCAAAGAACCATTTTTTTCCTGGCCAGCAGAATCTGTCTACTTAGATGGTTATGTGGGCTGTGGCATTAATAGCGTAATTCTTCTAGTTACTGGTGGAAAACATGCACTGACAAAGCAAAGATTTCTTGAAAAAGCAGTAATTCTATTTCTTTGTTTTCTATTGAGGTTGATGAGCAGAATCTCACGTTGCCCATTGTTGAAATAGTTCTGTGTATGGTATTTGTCCTTAGAGGAGCAAATGAAAGCGCTCCAGGGTGCTCCATTAACGTGTTTGGTTCTGCTGACTGAGCAAGTTTGTCACTTCCGAAAGGAGGAGGAAGGAGATAACAAATGCACTCAGACTATGCTGATTCTACTTGTTTCACGAAATAACAATGCAAATTGCTTGAGCAGTGTTCACCTGAAAGCCTGGTACACTACCACTGTACTAACTATGCAAAGTTATTACAGTGATCTCCCCTGCTGAGTTGTTGTGCCCCCCCCCCCAGAACACTTCGATCAGTGCCACTGCCGGAGAGCGATGATCAGGAGTCGGTCTGCTACTGGTTTTCCAACAGTCAAGAGGCCGGCTCCTGTCGGACAAGGTTCCATACACACGAGCTGATGTCTCCCAACATTCGGCCCATGTGTACGGGGCTTAAAGGGCTTGTAAAGGTTTATTTATTTATTTTTAAATGACAAACATGTCATACTTGCCTCCACTGTGCAGTTCGTTTTGCACAGAGTGTCCCCGATCCTCCTGTTCTGGGGTCCCTCGGCAGCTGTCTTGGCTCATCCCCGCAAATAGCTAACCCCCTCTGAGAAGCTCTCTCCCGAAGGAAGTTAGCTTGCGGGCATGCTCCCTGTCATACACTCTGCATCCATAGACACAGAGTGTATGACTCAGTCTTGCCCCCCCGGCAACCGCGCCATTTGATTTGATTGTCAGCAGCGAGAACCAATGGCTGCGCTGCTTTTTAATCTATCCAATCAACGCTGAGACTCCGTGGAAAAGAGGACGCGGGGGACGTGCACAGCAGGTAAACGTGCTTAGGTAAGTAAAATGAGGGGGCTGGGGGGCCCGTGACAGCGAGGTGTTTTTTCACCTTAATGCATAGGATGCATTAAGGTGAAAAAACCCGAACCTTTACAACCCCTTTAAAAGTCGTCGGCATCTTCTTGCCAATGTAGAGCCGTGGTCAATTGTTTTTAGAAAGACACAAATATTCATTTTCACAAAGTCTGCTGCTTCAGTGTTTTTGGATCTTTTTGTCGGATGTTTCTATGGTATACTGAAGTATAATTACAAGCATTTCAAAATTTGTCAGAGGCTTTTATTGATAATTACATTAAGTTTATGCCAAGAGTCAATATTTGCAGTGTTGACCCTTTTTCTTTCTCTGCAATTCGCCCTGTCAGTCAACTTATGGGCCACATTCTGACTGATGACAGCCTATTCTTAAATAATGTTTAGGTTTGTCAGAATTTGTAGGTTTTTAGTTAATCCGCCTCTTGAAGATTGACCATAGGTTCTCAATGGGATTAAGGTCTGGGGAGTTTCCTGGCCATGGAGCCCAAATTTTTATGTTTTGTTCCCCAAGGCACTTGGTTATCACTGTTGCCTTCTGGCAAGATGCTCCATCATGCTGGAAAATGCATTGTTGTCACCAAACTGTTTTTGGATGGTTGGGAGAAGTTGCTCTCAGAGGATGTTTTTGTACCATTCTTTATTCATGGCTGTGTTCTAATGCCGCGTACACACCATCACTTTATGTGATGAAAAAAAATGACGTTTTTAAAAACGTCACTTTAATTGACTGTGTGTGGGGGAAAATGTCGTTTTATGTCTTGTAAAAAACGTTTTTCAAAAGTGCACTTTTTACTTCACAGAAATTGACCGTGTGTAGCAAAAAACGTTGTTTTCTAAGACGTTTTTTCATCCACGCATGCCCAGAAGCTACTTATGAAGCGAGCTTCAATGGTAAAACGTGGTGGAACGTAACCTCACTTTGCAAGATCATTGTGAGAAAAACGATGGTGTGTAGGCAACTTCGTCTTTGAAAATTGAAGTTTCAAAAACGTAATTTTTTACTTCACAGAAAGTGTCGTTTTTTTTCATCACATAAAGTGATGGTGTGTACGCGGCATTAGGCAAAATTGTAAGTGAGCCTTGGCTGAGAAGCAACCCCACACATGAATGGTCTCAGGATGTTATTTGGCCTAGCTACCCAATATAGGCACAGTCAAGGGACAGGGGGGGGGGTTAACAGTTGAAGGCTGGGCTTGGTGCCAAAGAGACTTTGGCCTGAAACCAAAGATGTGGTCTCAATGGAATGCTGCAAGCAATCTCAGATAGGGCACTGAAGAAGTTTTTATCGACAGGGTATGTAATTGCAAAATTCTAGTTTCTGACATTTAGAATGTATGACAGGCCCACACTGAGTACTTTAGAGTATTCAATTATTTACTTACAGAAGGGTTTACCTTGTCCAATAGCAACTATTAATAATGTCTGCTTTCAGCATTAAATTCCAGGTCAATGCATCTTAATTGTTTTCATGTTTTTAGGCATTTACCATGGCCACCATCTTCTCCAAAGACAACCTGTGAAGTTGTGGACATGCAGTGTAATCATGCTTCAGTTTTTGTGGCAGGTACCATGTTTTCCATTTAAGTGTTTTTTACCTTTTTGTACCCTTTATCCAGACAGAAGAAAATAATATTCTCACTTTCATGCAACCAAGTATGTGACTATAGTCTTAGCAGACCATGTAACTACTAGAATGCCCAAAGCACAGGGGCCCAGCACTGTCTGTTAACACACATATATATATATATATATATATATATATATATATATATATATATATATATATATATATATATATATATATATATATATATATATATATATATATATATTACACTGCAAACATGAAAGAGAGCATGTAATGGTTTATGTGCAACAGTACATGAGTCCTAATGTGGCTTAATGCATTGATTTAGGAAATTTATACCTATTACCACATTGCAGGAAGATACAATAAGTTCTCCCGGAATTTACCACAGACCCCTTGGGTTATTGATGGAGAGAGGAAGATGGAGTCTTCAGTAGAGGAGCTGATAACAGACCGGCTTATGGAAGTTTTTAAAGCTGACAGTAAGTATATCAAAGTTTAGGGCTTTGCAAGGACATTGGGTAACACCATGTGGGTAACGCCTTAAAAACTGCTTAGTGAATGTCTCTAAATAAAATATTTAGTAATTTTGCAATTTCCCTAGTCCCTTCCCAAGTGAAAGATCCACAGCTATCCTATCAATAACTTAAGGCATAGCATCCCTAAAACGAAAACATCTTCGTAACATTTAAAGGATTAGTTCACCTTTTGTAACATGTTACACCCATAATCGGGGTGTAACATGTTATTCTAGCAGCAGCCCTGCACCCCCTGATTTCCCTGTACTTGCTGTCACAAGTTTAACCACTTCAATACCGGGCACTGTCACCCCCTCCCCCCCCCTTCTTCCCAGACCGGCTTTAAGCGCTGTTAAACTTTGAGAATTTCGCGGTCATGCAACACTGTACCCAAATGTATTTATTTTTTCACACAAATAGAGCTTTCTTTTGGTGGTATGTAATCACCGCTGGGGTTTTTAGTTTTTACTCTACTAAAAAAAAATATTTAAATGCATTTTTCATAGTTTCTGTTATAAAATTTTGCAAATAAGTAATTTCTCTTGATAAATTGTGACCAAAAACAATGCTGCTACATTTCATTGGTAAAAATAACCCAAATCAGTGTTTATTTGGTGTTGGCAGTGATGGGGGACAGACAGATGTTTTATGGGGACATGGTTATCAGTGGTGCTTGGTGTACTGTTTGTGGGGTGATCTGTAACGGCTCTCTGTGTAAAATCCTCACACAGAGAGCTGTCACAGATCTGGAGATTAAACAAGCCCCCCCCCCCCCCCCCCCAACTCTTAGGCCCCATACACACCATAGAATCTATCCGCAGATAAATCCCATCGAATGGGTTTCAGCGGATAGATTCTATGGTGTGTACACTCCGGCGGATATTTATCCGCGGATATTTCCGAATTCCAGCAGATAGATATTTGTCGACATGCACAGAATATCTATCCGCTGGAATCGGATCCCACGGATGGATCCGCTGGTCTGTACAGACTCACCGAATCCATCCGTCCGAAGGGATCCCCCGCATGCGTCGCAATGATTCAACGCATGCGTGGAATTCCTTATATGACAGCGTCGCGCCCGTCGCCGCGTCATAATCGTGGCGACGGCGCGACACGTCATCGCTAGAGGATTTCCGCGCGGATTTCAATGCGATGGTGACTACACTCCATCGCATAGAAATCTGCGGAAATCTTTGAGAGGATTTATCCGTGGAAACGGTCCGCTGGACCGTATCCGCGGATAAATTCTCTCGTGTGTATGGGGCCTAACACTGACACTTAATTAACACCTTAAAGAAGCCTTATCACTAAACTTCCTGTATCTGTTTAACCGGTTAAGGACCGCCGCACGACTATTTACGTCGGCAGAATGGCACGGCTGGGCACATGGACGTACAGGTACGTCCCCTTTAAGATGCCCAGCTGTGGGTCGCAAGCACGTAGGCGTGCTCACGACCCGGTACTGTCCTCCGTGACCGCGCTCGTGGGACCCGATCGCCGCTGGTGTTCCACGATCGGGTCGCAGAGAGGAAGAACGGGGAGGGGTGGGTGTAAACAAACCTTCCCCGTTCTTCCTAGTGTGGCTGTCAGTGATCGTCTGTACCCTGTGTTAGGGAACGACGATCAGTGACGTCACACACAAAGCCACGCCCCCCCACAGTAAGAACACTCCCTTAGTACACACTTAACCATTACAGCGCCCCCTCCTGGTTAACCCCTTCACTGCCAGTGTCATTTTCACAGTAATCAGTGCATTTTTATAGCACTTTTCGCTGTGAAAATGACTGGTCCCAAAAATGTGTCAAAAGTATCCGATGTGTCCACCATAATGTCACAGTCACGAAAAAAATCACTGATCGCCGCCATTAGTAGTAAAAAATAAATAAAAAATTAATGCCCTAAAACTATCCCCTATTTTGTAAACGCTATAAAAAAAAAAAAAATTTTACCAAAAATATGTAGAACAATACGTATCAGCCTTTTATATTTTTTGGGGATATTTATTATATTAAAAATGTATTTTTATTTTTTTAAATTGCCGCTTTATTTTTGTTTATAAAAATTTAAAACTGCAGAGGTGATCAAATACCACCAAAATAAAGCTCTATTTGTGGGAAAAAAAGGACGCCAATTTTGTTTAGGAGCCACGTCGCACCACCGCGCAATTATCAGTTAAAGCGACGCAGTGCTGAATCGCAAAAAGGGGCAAGGTCCTTTACCTGCATATTGGTCCGGGTTTTAAGTGGTTAAGAGACTCTGAAGCTTATTTCAAAAAAGAAAAAATAATCATCTCCAAGAGTGTTAATGTCCACCTGTCCTGCTGCCCCTTTCTCCAATATTACGTGTCCTGCAGAGCTACAGACTCTGGCAGAATGTTCTAACACACTTACAGGTCGGATGCCTATGCATGCTGTAGTAACTCCTGTCTACTAGAGAACACTGAGCGATCCCCACTCCTGGTAAGGTCGGATGTGAAGATATTGTCGGAGGCTGTAGCCTGTAAGAGAGTTGGGTAAGGTTCGGAGGAATGGGAAGTGGGACAGGTGAGTATATAAACACTTCTCTTACAGATGACTGTGCTTTTTTTTTTTTTTTTTTTTTTTTTTTTTTTAAATCGTAGACACTCTTTCTTTGATCTGTAAAGGGTGTTCTTCACACTTAAAGTATAACTAAAGGCAAACTAGTTTTTTCTGTTGAGGTCTACAGAACAGGAAGTGAAAGAAAACCCCTCCTTTACTCTATCCAACATGGGGGAAACAATCATTTAGCTTTAGTTCTACTTTACCTCCTCTGACGTAAATCCTAAACACTCATTCTCAGCATTGCACTGAACTTATGCGTGATATTGTTACCTGCTTTGCCAGTCATTGCAAATGGCATCCTAGCACACCTTTAAAATATGTGCCCTGCCACAAATCGCAGTGCAGAACAATCCTGTGTGTTTCATTGTATTGTGGGAAATGCCTCCTGTCCTGTTTCTGTATGCATATAGAGAAATTGGGTCTAAGGTCCCTCAAACCAAAGAACCACAACAAAGGGGAGGGGCCAATTGGACTATTGCGGTACTGGTGAAATTAGGTAATAGAAATACAATTGAGAATATAAAATATAATTGTATTAGATACAAGATCAAAAAACACAAAAAGAAAATTAAAATGGTGACGACCATGCATAGCACCAATATAATAATCCCAGAGGAGGGAAAATTTGTGGGTTGAAGGTCACGACATTAAACTTGACTAGTTTTGCGGCGATAGCCGCTTCGTCAGAAGCATGTCTACAATAAAATTGAAGAAACAATCAATTATACATATAACAAGTTACAAGATATAGATTGGGGAACAATGGCTCTGTTTCTGTATGCGTTGTGGTGTGTTTCAGCTCAACCGTTTTTGAATAGGCTGTTTAACACAATGCAATGCGTGTGTTTTAACACATAGGGGTTGATTTTCTAAAACTAGAGGGTGCGCAATCTGGTGCAGCTGTGTATGGTAGCCAATCGGCTTCTAACTTCAACTTGCTCATTTTAACTTTGATCATAAAACTTAGACGCTAATTGGTTTGTATGCAGAGCTGCACCAGATTCTGTGTGCTCCAGTCTTAGTATATCTCCCCCAAAGTGTTGTGGTGTGACTGAGCCCCTAATCACCCTCTCCAAGGCATTTTAACACTTGTTCTGCTTCACAGACAGCTTATCTTTTCCTGATATCCTCTTTGCCAAGAACTAATGGGCCCCACTCTGAAGGCATGCAGGGGTAATTTATATAGGCAATAGTTAAAATATGTCAACACAAAATAATTATTCAACCACATGTTATTTGGCGCAATTATATATATTGCCATTACAATTCCATTCTACTTCTGTTTAACAGAATGCAGGCCAGTAATGCTGTTTTGTAAGCAATGCAAAAGGCAAGCAGTAATTTATAATGATGGTTGGTATATTTATGTTTCAATATTTTTTAGGCTTCAATTTTTCATCTTCTGGAAGGGAAGATGTGGACGTCAGGACCCTTGGTCGAGGTAATGTAAATATGAAGCCTTTGGTTTTAGAAACCTGACCTCGCTGTCCAAAAATTCTATTTGCTTTCTTTAAGACCCCTTTCACACTGGAGCGGTTTGCTGGCGCTATTGCGCTAAAAACAGCGCCTGCAAACCGACCCTAAACAGCCTCTGCTGTCTCTCCAGTGTAAAAGCCCAGAGGGCTTTCACACTAGAGCAGTGCGCTAGCAGGACGGTAAAAAAAGTCCTGCTAGCCGCTCCTCCACCGCTTTTGCCCATTGAAAACTGGGACACCGCAGCGTTTTTAACCCTTTCTTGGCCCCTAGCAGGGGGTAAAACCGCACTGCTAGCGGCCGAATAGCGCACCGAAATTGGCAGTAAAGCGGCGCTTTACCGCTGACGCCGCCCCAGTGTGAAAGGGGCCTTATGCTTTTCTAGTGGCTCTGTAAAAAGTATGCAGATCAAGCATTTGGACCGCACTTTGACTTTCTAACCTGCATGCTAGTACCAGAGCACTGACTTTAAGCCAGAAGCTTAATTGATTGATTGGGTTTTGGTATGCTGAATACAACAGAAAGAAAAGAAAGCCAATATTCTTAGAGAACGTTCAGCAAATGGTGACACCATCCTAACCCTTCCTGCTTATTTTTCTTGCTACAGTTTTTTTAATTAACCCAAAGCCGACCTATCATTTTATGTTTTTCACGTTCCGCACATGCATGCAGTGTGCCTATTTATTACCTCTCAAATATCAAAGTACTTCCCCTTGTAATTCTCCATTGGTTCCGTTCTGCTTAGTAGGCTTTCTGTGTTAAGGCATCATCCAGAGTTAGTATCTACTTCCTAGACCAGGGATATGCAGTTAGCAGACCTCCAGCTGTTGCAGAACTACAAATCCCATGAGACATAGCAAGACACTGACAGCAAAAAGCATAACACCTAGAGGCAGAGGTATGATGAGACTTGTAGTTTTGCAACAGCTGGAGGTCTGCTAATTGGTTATCTCCCTTTTTTAGAAATCATCCAGAACCTCAGCTGAGCCGCACTCTCATGTCGTGTTTACTAGCTTTTTGTTTTGTTTTTTAGGAAGACCCTTTGCAGTTGAAATTTTAAATCCTCATAAAGTCCAGTTTAACAAACAAGACATGAAGGATCTTCAGGAGGTAAGAAGATCCTTTTACAGTATACTCGTACTTTTCCATTTCTGGTGTTATCTCAAGTGAAATTTATAGCAACACAACAGTAAATAGTTTTATCAGCAATTTTTTTTCAGTCCGTGCAAAAAAAAAGTTTTTTTCATGAACATTCAATAACCAGCTTTGTTTTCCTGGTTTTATTGCGACTTTCATCCTCACTCCAGTACAGTATCCCAGTGTTGCAGACAGGAAAGTGTACCTGCCCTGGCCTTTAAAAGGTCTAATGCTGCGTACACACGACTGTTTTTCATGACGAGAAAAATGCAATTTTTTAAATTGGTCATTAAAAATGATCGTGTGTAGGCTCGACGAGAAAAATGGCCATCAAAAATTTAGAACCTTTTACTGTTAAAAAAAAATATTTAGAACCTGCTCTATTTTTTACTCGTCGTTTTTCGTGTCGTGAAAAACGGTCGTGTGTAGGCTTTAACGACGGGAAAAAAACGTGCATTCTCAGAAGTAAGTTATGAGAAGGGAAATTTGCATAATCAGCCCAAAGGGTGGCGCCATTCAATTGGAACTTCTCCTTTATAGTGCCGTTGTACATGTTGTACGTCACCGCGCTTTGCTCAAGCATTTTTTATCACGATTGTGTGTATGCAAGGCGTGGCTTGAGAGGAATCGCTTTGAGAAAAACGTTTTTTACCATAACATGAAAAACGGTCGTGTGTATGCGGCATCAGAAAACCGCTTCACCATCATTTAACTGTCAAATGCTAGAACATTTCCAAAGGTTTACTGAACAAGATGAAGTTAGAAGCTGATTGGTTACTCTGTGCAGCTGCTCCGGATCCTGTCTGCTCCAGCATTAGTAAATTTACTTCAATTTTTTATTTCCTCCTCATTAAAATGAAATCTGTGTAATTAAAAAAAGATAAAATAGATCAGGGTTTGATCTAGGTCGGGGGTCAGCAACCACTAGATCGCGATCTACCAGTAGATCTTGGTAGATCGCTTGCTGACCTGCCATCCCAGAGCTTTAAGCAGAGTGCAATGCAGAGGGACTACTTGTAAAGATGGAACTGTAGTAGGGAGCAAGATCCGCATAAGCCGATGCCTCCTATAATAGTGCCAGCTCCTGTCTCATGCTGAGTGATACCAACTGCACTCCACCTCTTATCTCGGCTAGCGGTCTCCAGAGTGGCGTCTGCGTGAAGCAATACACTGGGTATAATAGCAGCCCTCAAAATTTCCACTCGCCTACTAGCATTTGGCGAGTGGATTTAAGCTGGGGGCGAGTGATGACAGGGCTGCATGACCAATCTTCCTCCAATCTGTGCCTACACTTAGAGTCCCGATGAGATTGGCGGCCGAATAGGAAAGGTGCATGCTCGGGAAAAGTAGTCTGTTGAGCCGCGCACAGGCAGAGCAGTACACAGGTGCTCTCCTTACAATTCTCATTAAGCCATGGGACCCAACAGTATGACCTCTCTGAGCCTGCCCCCCTCCCCCCCCCCCGACCAATGTAGCTGGAGAGAAGAAAGTAATGAGTGAGGTGGAGGATTGCAAAAATTACCACTCCGGTGCAGCGCTCACTGAAAGTTGCCCTGACATGAGAGCGGCAGCCTTCTAGTTTGTGCAGTTTTCGTCTCCTTGTGTTCTATGTAAGTAGCCTGAGCACTGTGAACAGACTGTTGTGTGCTGTGCGCTGTCAGTGTGCGCTGTGCTATGGTGTCAATGGCTGTGCAGTTGTGTGGATCTCAGCGCTGGATTGTACTCCCTCCCACTGTGCTGCAGCTCCTCTCCTCTCTGCCAGCCTGAATAAAAGGGGGAAGTGGGGACATGCAAGCGTGGAGCCACACACACAGGCTCCTGATGATGAGATGAATGGGAGAGAGAGAGAGGATGGATGGGAGTTGCAGAGGAGACAGCAAGAGAATGGGGAAGAGACACAGTTCTAGTGCCCTGTCCCTCTGGTCTGCCCCCAGTGCCCTGTCCCTCTGGTCTGCCCCCAGTGCCCTGTCCCTCTGGTCTGCCCCCAGTGCCCTGTCCCATTTTGTTAAAGTTGTTGTTGGTAATATTTAATTTTGTAACTTGATTCTGCATAAAACTTTGTCATTCCATGAGATAATCTACGAGGGCGTGTATACGGGTGCAATTAGGCGCAGGGCAGTGTATGAATTAGGTGGGGCAACTGGTGGCGAGTAACTCTTGAGGCCTGGCTAGTAGCTCAGGACTTGAAATTTTGAGCCCTGATAATAGTATAGGGCTGCTTCCACACGGATGTGCTGCGGTTTACCCACACCATGAGTGTACCTGCAGCTTTACTGCGGGTTTGATGCGCTTAGCCAAAGTATTATATGTTCACAGCGTCTCCCCGCAGGGATGTAGTGCCAAGGGAGGGGGCGAGCACGCTGACTAACCCCCAGCCAGAACGGCTCGGATGATGGGGGTAAGCTTACTGAGGAAGAACAGGAAGTGAGAATGACATGACAACCATTCAATATCTTACTGATATTTATTTTATATTGAACAATTACATTGAATTAGTGGGCCAGTAATTTGTGCATTTTTGTGTTAGAATGTTACATAGTTTTATAGTTATTCTGGTTGGGGAAAAAAAAGACTCAAGTCCATCTAATTTTAACCAATAAAAGGGGAAACAAATCTAAAAAAAAAAAAAAATACGTCAATTGAGATCCATTTCAGAGAATTTTGTCCGGTGCTTGATTAATAAACTTTTTGATGTTATCTTACTTTTTAAAGTGAAAAGTGCTTTTGCGCTAAAATGGATCCTAAATGAGTGAATCCACCAAGAATATATAGTGCAGCAAAACCTAATTATGTTTACATGACATAAAACAGGAATATAAATAAATGGTGATTCTGCGCAACATATCACACTAATGGAATAGTGATATCACATAAACAAGATAAATGTAAGAGCTGACAAATAATCAGCATATAGTATTAAATGCAAAGAGAATAGTGAGTCCAAATATAAATATATATATACTCAAATAGTGAATAGTGAGTCCAAAATATATAATACTCATAAGGCGAATGTGCAAAAATATATAAAGAATATTGTGCAAAAAAAAACAACAAAAAAAAAAAAAAACGGAATGGAAGTTCAATCCCAATAGTAAACACAAATCAGCTGTCAGGGCAGATATTCTGAATGCACTGGATGAAGGTGAGCACCAGCTCTATGGTGTGAGTGCACGGCCGTGCGATAGAAGATAAACCAGATCCCTGGCTGAGCTCCCGGGACTCTTACCTCTCAGCCCTCCTAAATGGGCATTGATGTACAGGTCACTCGCAGCCTTCTATGGGTGGTCCCTGATGTTTCCTCTCTTGATCTGATGGATCCTTCCTTAATTGGGACAGATGCTCCTCGAAACCAGATGGATGATGTGGGTTATAAGAGAGAGAGAGAGGGGACTCCCATAGTGAGGTAACGTTTGGTGCAGGTAAAATATGTTTATTGAGGAAAAACCTGCACTTACATTAAAAGAAAAATAAAAGTGCAACGAGGAAACAAACAAGCGGCGTTTGAATCGCCAGCTTACGTCACTCCGGGTGTACGTCCTCCAATTCCTACGCGTTACGACACCACGTGTCTTCGTCTGGGGAAACCTGCACCAAACGTTACCTCACTATGGGAGTCCCCTCTCTCTCTCTCTTATAACCCACATCATCCATCTGGTTTCGAGGAGCATCTGTCCCAATTAAGGAAGGATCCATCAGATCAAGAGAGGAAACATCAGGGACCACCCATAGAAGGCTGCGAGTGACCTGTACATCAATGCCCATTTAGGAGGGCTGAGAGGTAAGAGTCCCGGGAGCTCAGCCAGGGATCTGGTTTATCTTCTATCGCACGGCCGTGCACTCACACCATAGAGCTGGTGCTCACCTTCATCCAGTGCATTCAGAATATCTGCCCTGACAGCTGTTTTGTGTTTACTATTGGGATTGAACTTCCATTCCGTGTTTTTTTTTTTTTTTTTTGTTTTTTTTTTTTTTTTGCACAATATTCTTTATATATTTTTGCACATTCGCCTTATGAGTATTATATATTTTGGACTCACTATTCACTATTTGAGTATATATATATTTATATTTGGACTCACTATTCTCTTTGCATTTAATACTATATGCTGATTATTTGTCAGCTCTTACATTTATCTTGTTTATGTGATATCACTATTCCATTAGTGTGATATGTTGCGCAGAATCACCATTTATTTATCTTACTTTTTGTTTGTATTGTAACCAACTAATCCTTCTAAAACATTTTATATCAGTTTTTCCGTTTGATTTGTGAAGGGTGTTTTTTTTATGAATGTCTTGAAAATACTGTAACTAACCAATGAATTGTTAAAGTTACATGATTCCCATTATGCTTTTATTCTACAGGTCACCTATGCTTTGTAGCAACTGTAACCATGTGTATTCAATGTCATTTTATACACTTGGTACTTTAGCTATTTCCTGTGTTGCCTTTATTTCTAATTTTATTTCTATCCTGGTTCTTGTTCTATGTATGCAATTATTATTTTTTTTTAGTCTGCTTTGAATTTTTTTTTTTTTTTTATTCTTTTCTGTATTGTCTGAAATTTTTATTATCTTCCTTGCAGGTTGCTGCTAATCTCTAATAATCACTATTTCATTGTAAAGGGTGTGTTGTGTTTAATGGTAAACATTTCCATTTTTATTACTCTGCAGAAAATAAATAATTCCGACAAAATCAAAGTCCGAGACTTGCAGATAGTCACCAGGTGAGAGTCTTTGAGAGTCGGTTCACACTAGGGCGACACGACTTCCAGCGCGACTTTCAGAGGTGACTTTGACACGACTTGAGCATGAACCACAGGGCGATCTGGGGCGATTTACAACACAACTTGAAGTCGTCTCCAGGACAGGAGACTTTCCAGTGGCCAATCAAACAACAATCAACTCTAGGGGAGGGAGGGGGAGGGAGAGGTTTGCCTGAGAAATGTATGTTATCTTCCTGGAAAGTCGCTTCAGTTAAGACAGTGATCAGACTTGGAGGCGACTTCCATTGAAATCAATGGGTTCAAATCGCCTACAAGTCGGATTGAAGTAGTACAGGAACCTCTTCTGAAGTCAGAGCGACTTGAGTAGTGTGCATTAACACCGCTCCCATTCACTTCCATTGTTTTTCTCTACAGCGCGACTTGGGACTACTTGAGGCGACCTCAAGTCGGATCCCAAGTCGCCTCAAGTCGGATCCCAAGTCGCCCCAGTGTGAACCGACTCTTACTGCATTTGTTTTGATTTCATTGATTACAAAGGCATTCTTCATTCAGCAGCAATTTATATTTGTGTCAGTAGACAGAAATGGTTACATTTCTTGATTAGTCCCTGCAGAATTACGTCAGTATGTGGTTTTGGCTAAAATATTGACACACTTTTTGTGGTGGTTTGCCAGTATTTAACATACCCATGAAGTGTTAAAGCAGAGTGGATGCTCCGCTTATCTGCCTCCACCTCCAGTTATTAAGTTATCCACCCTAGAGCAATTAGCCTGTCGGTGTGTAATGTCAGATGAACCCAGAAGAGTGAAAGAATGTGCCAACATGCAGAGAGATTTTTGTACAAGTTTTTCCAAAAATAAGTAGCATAAAAGACTTTAATTTTCGCTGACTATGGAGTGATAATCATCTTGATTTGTGCAAGCAAAGCTCAGAATTTGGAACTTTCTGTTTACAGGACATTAAAGTGGTTGTAATCCCCAGTTCATGAAATTTGACCAATCTGTAGTGTTTACTTATCTGTCCCCAAAGCTCTAAGTGCCGTCTCTCTGGTACTCCATTCCTCAGTTATCAGCATGAGTGACTTCTGACAAGTTCTCAGACTTGAGATAACAAGTAGCTGAAAATTTGTGTCCGGGAGGGAGTTTAGAAGGAGATTAGGAGGGAGCTTGTCTATTCAGACTACAGCTCTGCATGTTCCTTTTGTTCACTTGCCTATGTACAGGGGTGTTGTCCCTTTCCTCCAATCTCGCACAGTGTAAGTCCAGACTCCCCACCCACTCCTATGTGCTGCTGAAAGAAGAAGAAAGATTTCTAACATGATCTGCAGTTTCCAGAGTGTAGAAAGCTGAAGACCGCAGCTATACAAGTAAAACTTATGAAGGAGGTTTTGTTTCATCTCTGTGTATCATCTGAGGAGGCTGTTCACCTCACTGGTTATATGTGAGGGTTTACAACCACTTTAATGGCCAAGTGTAGGTCGGTGTTTTATTTAGCAGAAAAGTATGGACTTGAAGCAAATATGTTATTTCTGTGTAAGTTTGCATGACTTGATGTATTGAGCCAAGAAGCGCATGATCCTGGTATGTTTGGAGTTTAAAGCAGATCTTCAGGCAGATATAAAAGACACACAGTAATGCAGCATTGGATTCCTAAATAAATAATCACATGTATTTTTAAAACCTAACCAAGGCACCTGGATTTGACTTCCTTTCCTGAAAACTGAGATTTGAGCCCCCTAACATCTATGCCTAAAACTAGGAAATAAGAAACACAAGGAGGTGTTCAGTTGGGCGTTGTGACATATTTTGAATAGACATTGAGGTGCATGCAGTACTTGTATTTTTCGTCAGTGAGGACAGACCTTTAACAATGCTGGCAACCCAGCGGTGAAGAAACTGAGCTGTGTTGAGACCTAGAGAGGAACGTTATGTTATTGTGCATGGTATTAAAGTGCAAATGAGTAAAGGAGGTTTTTTTTAAAGGTTATTTAAATCAGAGGGCTCCATAAAGACGGAAGAAGGGTTTACATTAAAAACAGAATTGGCTATTTTTGAACTAACCACAAATTAGTTACACAAATGCAGTATGTGATGAGTTTAGGGCCAATAAAGTGCGTACCATTCCATAAAAAATTGAATAATGAAATAGTGCTTTGTTATAGGGAGGCAGTTGCTCATATGAAGGAAGGGGAGGAAGAGAAGACAAAATGCTACAGCGCTCTTATATGGACAGAAAAAAACATCAAAAAAGAAGATCTTGACCTCCTAGATAATGTTAAGGTTTGTGCCTTTTTTGTTTCTTTGCATTAAAGCGGATCTCCCACGTCCAAATTGTTTTTTTTTTGGTCATTCAATTGTTTCTAGCATACTTAAAATGTGCTCACTAGTTGTTGAAAGTCCTCTGCTTTGCTTTGCTTGTTTGCAATGATAATTTATAGTCTAGTAGTAGCGCTGGTTCCATTTTACTTGTGGGCAGTAGAAGCCCACAAGCAGCCACTTCCTTGTTGCGGTGAATGCTGATGTCCCAGCATTCACCGCTCGATCCCGCGCATGCTCCGTTGTAACGGCGAGCAGGGACTTTAACTTCCGCGTTGCTATCGCAACAGACGGAGGCGTTCTGTAAAGTTACCGCCCCGTTGTGATGTAAATATACCTGCTGCTAATGGTGTCTTTTGAAACGCCCTCCTTAGTTTGTTTGTTTTGCGTCACTTCCGGTTTACGAAGTCACGCGATATTTCATAGCAAGGCTCCGCAATGAATTACAGGAGCTATGACGGAAGCTCCCAGGGCACACTGCGGGTACGGGAAGTTACTCACTACCCGCAGAATACCCGCAGCTTGCGCAGACAGGAAACGATGCCTACAGTAAGGTACTGTACAGATTGTGAAAAAAAAAAAGAAGTGGAAAATGTTTTTCACCTTAATGCAAACAATGCATTAAGGAAAAAAAATGTTTTTAGGTTTAGTAACACTTTAAAAGTTGCTTTTATTCCTTTTATTCCTCCTATTTATATCCTACAGTTGGTAATAATACCATGTGCTGTGCTGTGATATCGGCTCACTGATATTTTCTGTATATATTTACAGATTGTGGTCTTTCATGCGGTAATCTTTATGGATGTTATTGATTTCATTTTATCATAAACTATGTACTTTTATAACTAATGGTGTTCTGTTTTTAATAATAAACCTGCAAGTTAAAAAAAAAGAATGACCTCATGTATAAAGTTACTACTGTATAAGGTAAAACTTAATTTAGCCCATGAAGTGGATATAGGAGATAAAATCCTTTTCCTTTTTAAAGATGCATTTGTGTGATATATTTCTTAAAAACGAGCGTGGTTATGAAAGGCTGAATTTATATACTGTATGTTCAGCAGAAATTTCCTACATTGATAACTATAAAGTGTTGCAGTGGAGGGAAAAATGTTAATGGATAATGGACGACTCCTTGCTCGGTATAAGGGGCTCCACCAAGCATATTCTATTAAATTGTCTCACAGGCTGTAATGTATTTTGCATATACAGTGAGTGGGCTTCATTTATGAAAGTATCACAGAAAAGTTATTGAGAGTTTTATGGTATGGCAGCAAATTGTATTTTCTTATTTGTACAGTACAGGGCACAGGCTCCTTGAAATCTTGACTTTGGGATATATGCTGCCACCTTCAGGTGAGGACACTAGCAAATAAAGTTGTTAGGACAGCTGATATAGCCCCCCAACCAACCTCCACCACTCCTAGCAGTTCTACGTTTTGTGCTAGTGTCATTAGGTCGTGGACGATTTTTTTCCCCTGAGAGCAGGTTTCTGCTCTGTATTTCCAAATTTAATGGAAAATTGAAGAACGCTTGGCAGCTTCTGGGTTAGTCACCCCTTGGCAGCACCTACTGTGCTTGCTTTAGAATTTGCAGCTTGGCATCGCATTCTCTTATTAAGTCTATGATCTACCAGAACACCCAGATCCTTCTTGACCATTGAGTCCCCCAGTTGTACTCCTCCTAGAATTGTACAATGCATGCATGTTTTTAGCCCTCAAGTGAATACCTTTATATTTATCAACATTACACCTCATTTGCCACCTAGCTGTATGATTAAACAATGCATTAAGGTCTGCTTGTAAGTTGGAGACATCCTGGAAGGATGTTCTTCCACTACACAACTTGGTGTCATCTGCAAACACAGAAATTGTTATTTTAATCCCAAACTCTATCATTTATAAATAGGTTTAAGAGTCTCAATATTGAACGATGCGGTGTATACACTCCAGAGGCTGAAGGTTGTAGACTTGTTCTGAGTGGGTCCAGTTGTACTGGATTAGAATTGGCCCGGTCTATAATTGTATTGCTGCAACAAGGGGAAGTGTTGGCATCAACAGACATCAAGGATGCGTATTTACATGTCTCCATTTTTTTCCTGCAGTCATCGTCCTTCTAGTTGGCAGTGGGCAAACCTCTTCCCAATGACCAGGATATTGCTGACCTAGTGGCTGAACAGCCTTGAGCGGGAATTGAGGAAGTCATATCTCCTATTGACCTTTACAGTTCTCACAACACAAGCCTGCCTGTTGAGCTAGGGAAGTGTCCTAGGAATGGAAAAGGTTCAATGGACATGGTTGTCAAGGAAGTCCAATTGATATTCTCAAACTAAGGGCGATTTGCCCATCCCTGCTGAGTTGTTTCAACTAGCTTTAGGGGCTAGCATTGAGACAACACCACAGCCATGGCTTATATCAAGTGTCAGGGCAGAACTAGAAGACATGTGACCCTTCAAGAAGTGGATCCAATTAAGCCTTTGACTGAAAAGCACGTTTTAAATCTTGTCAACATTCTTGTAAAAGTAATTTGACAGACTGTGTCAGTTATCAGCCACTGGATGTGCTAGGAATGGTTTCTTCACCCTGAGGTGTTTAGAGACATCTGTCACTGCTGGGGGACGTCATATTTAGATCTGTTGGCATCCCAATTCAACAACAAGGTTGACAGACTGTGTCCAGGATCAGGGGTCTGAAGGCACACCTGTGACCCTGTGGGATCAGTTTCGCTTTATATATGCTTTTCCTCTGCTACAGATTCTTCCTTAACTGTATTGTAGGCACAAGATAAAAGGCATATTCCAGTGATCTTGGTGGCACCAAAGTGGCCCAGAAGAACTTCTACTCAGACTTTCTCTGACTCCTGAGAGATACTCCATGGACACTACCAGACCATCCAGACCTGCTGCCATTTGGACTGGTCTACTATCTTACCACTCCTAAGGTCGTTTTCTCATGGCTATAACATCAGTGAGGCAGGTCTCAGAACTGGTGATCTTATTCTGTTAAGAACCTTTCCTTGTTCTTCATAAAAACACAAAGTGGTTTTGAGGCCCCAGGCCTCTTTTTCTTTATAAGGTGTGTCTCTCCCTCCACCTTCATTAGGACATTGTCCTACCTTCTCATTGTTCTGCTCTGAAGCACCCCTAACAGAATTCCGTGCACTGTTTAGATCAGGGGTCTCAAACTCAAATTACCTGAGGGCCACAAGACAAGTTTTCATATGCCATGGGGGGCCGCATGCAAACTTTCAAACTTCAAAAACAACAGTACTGGTGTCAGCGAACACATTATTAACCCCCAGCACTGGTGTCAGCGAGCACATTATTACCACCAGCACTGGTGTAAGCCAGGGTTTGACAAATTTGCTTGGAATCTAGGAGCCAGCTAAAAAAGTTAGGAGCCAGAAAACGCACCCCGTCCCGACGAGCTTGCGCGCAGAAGCGAACACATACGTGAGCAGCGCACGCATATGTAAACGGTGTTCAAACTACACATGTGAGGTATCGCCGCGATTGGTAGAGTGAGAGCAATAATTCTAGCTCCTCTGTAACTTAAAACATGCAACCTGTAGATTTTTTTAAACGTCGCCTATGAAGATTTTAAAGGGTAAAAAAGTTTGTCGGCATTCCACAAGCGGACACAATTTTGAAGCGTGACATGTTGGGTATGAATTTACTCGGCGTTACATTATCTTTCATGATATTAAAAAAAATGGGGATAACTTTACTGTTGTCTTATTTTTTAATTAAAAAAAGTGTAATTTTTTCCCAAAAAAGTGCGCTTGTAAGACTGCTGCGCAAATACGGCGTAACAGAAAGTATTGCAACGATCGCTATTTTATTCTCTAGGGTGTTAGGATAAAAAATATATATAATGTTTGGGGGTTCTAATTAGAGGGAAGAATATGGCAGTGAAAATAGTGTAAAATGACATTAGAATTGCTGTTTAACTTGTAATGCTTAACTTGTAATACCAACGGCTCACCACCAGATGGCGCCAGCTATCACTTCCACCCTGCCTGCGGGCCATTTATAACTGGTCCGCGGGCCGCAAATGGCCCGCGGGCCGGTACTTTGAGACCACTGGTTTAGATGCATTGCGCACAGTGTGCATTTATCTCTCACTATACTAAGAATATACTAAGGTAAAATCTACAGGTTTGGAAATATCAGTTCGTAAATGGATAGATAGAAAGACCGAATTCAGAGAGTAGTGGTTTATTGATCTTATTCTGAATGGTCTAAGGTTATCGGAGCCAAACTCAATGCTCTGTCTAATTGGGTGACTATGTGGCAGATGAAGTTTAATGTTGATAAATGTAAAGTTATGCACTTAGGGGCAAATAATATGCATGCATCATACATACTAGGGGGAGTACAACTGGGGGAATCTATAGTGGAGAAGGATCTGGGGGTTCTTATGGGTCATAAGCTCAATAATGGCATGCAATGCCAAGCTGCGGTTACCAATGCGAGCAAAGTCCTTTCTTTCTTTTTTTAAAGAGAGGTATGGACTCCAGAGAGAGAGATATATAATTTTGCCCCTGTACAAAACATTAGCAAGGCCTCATCTGGAATATGCAGTACCGTTTTGGGCACCAGTTCTCAAAAATGATATGGGGGAACTGGAGAAAGGGAAGAGAAGGGCAACCAAACTGATAAGAGGCATGGAGGAACTCCGCTATGAGGAAAGATTAGAGGAACTGAATTTATTCACTCTTGAGAAGAGGAGAATAAGGGGGGATATGTTCAATATGTACAAATATATAAGTGGTCTATATAAGTGTTGAGTGTTTTACTTTACGGTCAACACAGAGGACAAGGGGGCACTATTTACGTCTAAAGGAAAAGAGATTTTATCTCCAAATACGGAAAGGTTTCTTCACAGTAAGCTGTGAAAATGTGGAATAGACTCCCTGCAGAGGTGGTTCTGGCCAGCTCAGTAGATTGCTTTAAGAAAGGCCTGGATTATTTCCTAAATGTACAGAATATAACTGAGTACTGACATTTTTAGGTAAAGTTGATCCAGGAAAAATCCAATTGCCTCTCGGGGGATCAGGAAGGAATTCTTTACCCTGCTGTAGCAAATTGGGTCATGCTCTGCTGGGGTTTTTCGCCTTCCTCTGGATCAACTGTGGGTATAGAATTGAGTATATGGGATTGTATGATATTTTTTTATTTTATTTATTTTTATGGTTGAACTAGATGGTCTTTTTTCAACCTGACAAACTATGTAACTTTGTTCATAGGAACTTTAGATTCTCTGTTTCTCCTGCCTGCAGGCATATCTAGGCGGTTAAGGCAGGTTATTATAAAAGCTTATGGCTTGAGGGCTCCAGCTCTTCCTTTCCCTGGTAAGACTCACTGAACTTGTTAAGTCGGTGCCTCTTGGACTTTTCAGCACCAGGCTTCTAGAAATTGCAAGGCCATCACTTGGTCTTCTGTTCTCGCATTTGTGAATTTTAGGCAGATGTTTAGGCCTCTGCTTCCACTGACTTCTCCCGTAAGGTGCTTCAAGACACTTTGAGCTGAGAACCAGATTCATTTGTTTTTAGGCCTGTTGGCATAGTTTGCTGTTTTGATGTTTGCCCATCCATTATTTCTATTGCTTGGGGATGCTTAATAGTTAAGATTTAAAGTGGCCTTTGCCCTGTAGTGTAAGATTTAAGAAATACGTTTTAAATAAACGTTAATGATAAAAATTGTAATTTAGCTATAAAATAATTTCAACTTACCTGTAAAATCCTTTTCTTGGAGTACAATGCGGGACACCCCAGCTGGCAGTCGCTACAGCACCCAGTACTCTAAGAGCTTATTCCAAGAACGTGTGTGATGGGAATATGGACGGACCGTACACCCCAGCTCCTGTCTCCCCACCTGAAGGTGGGTTTATATAACCCATGCTCAAGATTAAAAGGAACTTGTGTCCTGTACTGTACTCCAAGAAAAGGATTTTACAGGCAAGTCAAAAATCCTTATTTCCTTTCCTTTTTCATGCTGCAAAAAGAGATGTCCATTATTCGCATGGGCATATACCATAGTTTGTTCTTGGATAGAAAATTGGTAACCAGGGTGCGTCCAAAGGCTGGTAATAAATAGTGTGTACTCAGGCTGGTCTAGAGTTGTAAGTGTAGTATACCAAGGCTCTGTCCTGGGACCAGTTCTGTTTAATTCATTCATAAATTATATACAGGTTGGTATAAAGAGCTTAGTGTTTTCTGACGATACAAAGCTAAGTAGGGCAATAACTTTACAGCAGGATGTGGAAACTTTACAAGAAGACCTCAATAAAATGAAGATGTGGATAACCACATGCAAATGGGAGAACAAACAAATGAGCCTGGACGGCAGCACTCCGATACAACACCTTTATTGGGTTAAAATCCAGTGTGCAGCAGTCGATTCATACAGTACAAAAGGGGGGGATGCAAGCAGCTTGCATGTTTCACACCTGAATCTAGTGCTATGACTAAGCACCAGATTCAGGTGTGAAACATGTAAGCTGCTTGCATCCCCCCTTTTGTGCTGTACACTGGATTTTAACCCAATAAAGGTGTTGTATCAGAGTCCTGCCATCCAGGCTTATTTGTTTGTTCTCTGATCCCAGCAGAGCCTGCACCTGAATGCCTATGAGGTTGAAGATGTAAAGTGTAAAATGTAAAGTAATGCACTTGGGGGGGGCTAAAAATATGAATGCAAGTTACTCTCTGGGGGAATCCAGGATGGAAAAAGATCTGGGGGGTTCTAGTAGATGACATAGTCAGCAATGGCATGCAATGCCAAGCTGCAGCAAGCAAAGCTAGCCAACAATTGGCATGCATTAAAAAAGGGGATTTACGCAAGAGGCAAAACTACTGTATAATCCTGCCACTTTATAAAACTATAGTTCAGCCACATCTGAAGTATTCTGTCCAGTTCTGGTCACCAATCCTCAGGAAGGATATGCTGGAACTAGACAGAGAAGGGCATCAAAGTTAATAAGGGGTCTGGAGGACCTCAGTTACAAGAAACGACTACAAACACTAAACTTATTCTCCATGTAGAAAAGACGCCTGAGAGGGGACATGATGGCAAAAAAAAAAATATCTTAATGGTGATTTTTAGCTTGGGGAATAAACGATTTAGTCTCGGGGACTGTAAGTAGACACTAAGCTACTCAATGAAATTTGAGGAGAAGCGGTTTAACCTTAAACTGCGTAGGGGATTTTTCACTGTCGGGCGATTAAGGATGGTGGAACTCCCTTCCACAATCGGTGCGGTTAGCATCTTGACGAACACCATAAACAGGGATTTAGGAAAATATTTTTGACATGAACACACAGCCACACAGGTTGAACTGGATGTGTTTTTTATTCAACTTTACCAACTATGTAACTATACATCTCCTTTCACAAAAATGTTTTTTTTTTAATATAAATCGGTATTAAATGTCTATAATGTAATTGCTAATATCTGTAAGTTAAAGGAAAAAAAACTTGGATGTAGATGCCATCAGACTCTGCTTACACCACGTTATTGCACACAAAATACACATTTGATGTTCAATAAAGATTTATTGGGAGCTGTAAATCAGTTATTTGATATTAATAATCTAATTTTTAAAGTGTTCCTAAACCCACAAAAGTAAAATCAGTCTGTATATGCAGTAAAGATTGCTTGTTATACTTACTGTGGAACCTAAGGGGTTAATCCTGCATTGTATAAAAAGGCTGATTGGTCCTGTCTTCTATGACCCTCTACTACTTCTACTGTCCCCAAACCATCTCCTGATGAGACAGAGCCTCTGTAGTCACTCTGAACATGCTCAGTTTGGTTTTTATTGCTAGAGAGTTTTAGTTTCCTTGGGAGGGTGTGTGTGACCAGCACAGGGCCAATCGGCACTGTCCAGACAGAGCGTCAAGGGTCCTGCAGCCTCATAGGACAGTCAAAGAAGAATGAAAACTCATCCTACAAGCTTTAACAAGTTGCTGATAGAAGTCACAAGACTACTATATACTGCTGATGAGAAAGGGTATTTAGCAGTTCATATTTAATAAAATAATTGCATTTGCGTGGTCTGTGCACTGTGACCAGATATAGTGAATCCAGAGTCCTGGATTTAGTAACACTTGAATTGCTCTTCTGAAACAGTTTTTCTTCTTTTTTTCATGTGCCTGGCACAGTACCAATCGTGGCTGGCCAGATACAGATTCATACTGCACAGAGCATACATCAGCAGAGTAGTAGAAGCCCCTCCCAAATATTTCTCCCTGCAGATTCCAAAGAGCAGGGGAAGATCATGTGATCACACAACAGGTGCTGCAGGAACAAGGTACTTGGAGGATTAAAAATAAATAAATACAGTACCATACAATTTAACACTTTTCTGTTTAGTATCACTTAAAATGTTGTTCAGATTTAAATATACACTATGGAGTAAATCCTTGGGTCCAAAAAGCAGCACTTTTACTCTGAATAAAATGGCTTTTTTTTTTTCAGGAGTTGAAGCTTGTACAGAAGACTCCTCTTCGTGTTCTTCACCGGCGGCCATTGGCTTCAAGAATACGATTGGTTCATACCATGAATACGGAATATGTTGATGAGCACCATTTTCGGCTATATTTAAAGACACAGGCAGGAACGTATCCTTTTTCAGTTCCCTTAAAATAACTTCGCTTTACTGTAATCTTTGATGGAAATACGTTTTTTTTTTTTGTGTTTTTTTTTTTTAATGAGATAAAAAAAACTGTACATGATTAAACAGTATAAATACATATGAGAGTTGCTGATGCATACATTATATGCACCATCTCTGTAAATTGTTATTCTGGAGCTTCCTGTCCTTGTAGTCCTCTGAGACTCTGACATTTAGAGGATTGTGAAGAAAGACATTCTTTATCATACAACATATGATCCTAGGCAGAAAGTGAGAGATTGCTGATATTACATATCACATCGGGAACTCTATTATATAATATTACGTATCACATACCCAACATATCACTCTTTTATGTGATATTATGCATCACATAACCAACATACTATATCAGACACTCTATCGTCTGATATCATGTATCATAAAAATATCAGAAACTATGAACTGCGTTGATTGTCTTTCTCCATGCATTGATGAAACAAGGCACTGCAAACCAGTAGAAACACAGATGATATTTTCTTACACTTAGGTTACTATTCAAAATTGAATGGGTATATATATATATATATATATATATATATATATATATATATATATATATATATATATATATATATATATATATATATATATATATATATATATATATATATATATATATATATATATATAATTTTTTTTTTTTTTTTTTCTTTTATGGTTTTCTTTAGTTACTAAGAGCAAATGACCTGAAGATTCACAAACTTGCTTTTCTGGTTCAATAATGTCCGAAAATGTGCAGTAATACAAAGAAAGCACCTAGTTCTCCCAGGCAGGAGCTACGACTGCACAAACTTGCTTTTAAAACTGAAGAAGTACTCCAGAGGTCTGTGAACCCAGAAGCATATACACTCGCTGGCCACTTTATCAGGTACACCTTGCTGATACTGGGTTTAACCCGCTATTGCTTTCAGAACTGCCTTCATTCCTCTTGGCATAGATTCAACAGGGTGTTTGGAAAAATTCCTCAGATTTTGGTCCATATTGAAATGTTACAGTGCATCCGGAAAGTATTCACATTGCTTCACTTTTTGTTATGTTACAGTCTTATTCCAAAATGGAATCAATTCCTTATTGCCCTCAAAATTCTACAAATAATGACCACGTGCAAGAAGTTTGTTTGAAATATTTGCAAATTTATCCAAGTTAAAAAACGAAAAAGATGTACATGTACATAAGCATTCACAGCCTTTGCTCAATACTTTGTTGAAGCACCTTTGGCACCAATTACAGCCGCAAGTCTTTTTGAGTATGATGCTACAAGCTTGGCACACCTATTTTTGGGCAGTTTCTCCCGTTCTTCTTTGCAGGACCTCTCAAGCTCCATCAGGTTGGATGGGGAGTGTCGGTGCACAGCCATTTTCAGATCTCTCCAGAGATGTTCAATTGGGTTCAAGTCTGGGCTCTGGCTGGGCCACTTAAGGACATTCAGAGTTGTCCTGTAGCCACTCCTTTGTTAGCTTGGCTGTGCGCAGGGTCGTTGTCCTGTTGGAAGATGAACCTTCACCACAGTTTGGTATTGGCCAGATGACGAGAGGTGCCTGGTTTCCTCCAGACATGACGCTTGCCATTCAGGCCAAAGATTTCAATCTTTGTTTCATCAGACCAGAGAATTTTGTTTCTCGTGGTCTGAGATTCCTTTGGGCAAACTCCAAAAAACTGTCACGTGCCTTGTACTGAGGAGTACACAAGTAAAATGCGCTAGTTACCAGAGCAACAAGTATCCAATCAGTATTAAATTAACTTTGTGTACATGATATGTACAATCAGTAAGTAAATTAAGGGAGAGTCCAAGTTCAATTGGTATAGGAAGTCCAGGGGCAGGAGGAAGATGGTATAGTAGGGGTTAAGGGTACACTCTCAGGGCTGCCATCAGAGGGGAACAGAGACCATGTTCCAGTTCTATAGGAAAATGCACAAGGAGAGAGGCACAGGCGCCTCTGGGTGTACAAGTTTTAAACAATTTTAATAGAGTAGTAATCATAGGCCACTCACATTTAAGTAGTAAGGGTTAGGCATAAAACAATTCCCAAACGAGGGGAGGGAGGTCATCAGGTCCGTCAGATTCCTGGTCCTGCTGGGGCGCGGTGCTGCTGAAGATCCACTCACACCACTGACAGATGGAAACGAAGCCGGCTGCGATGGAGAAAGAACCTCAGAACCTTAGAGCGAGGCTTGGAGCGCGGTTGGTGTGGCAGGCGAGGGGTACTGACGTCACTGGAAATGCTAAGGTAGCTTGACGAAGGAGTGCGGCTGCCACGTTATACGCAGCCTGTACCTCACAAAACGCGTCGCATTTCCAGTGACGTCAGTACCCCTCGCATGCCACACCAACCGCGCTCCAAGCCTCGCTCTGAGGTTCTTTCTCCATCGCAGCCGGCTTTGTTTTCATCTGTCAGCGGTGTGAGTGGATCTTCAGCAGCACATCGCCCCAGCAGGACCACAAATCTACTGATGGACCTGATGACCTTCCTCCCCTCGTTTGGGAATTGTTTTATGCCTAACCCTTACTACTTTAATGTGAGTGGCCTATGATTACTACTCTATTAAAATTGTTTAAAACTTCTACACCCAGAGGCGCCTCTCTCCTTGAGCTTTTACTGAGGAGTGGCTTCCGTCTGGCCACTCGACCATATAGGCCTGATTGGTGGAGTGCTGCAGAGATGGTTATTCTTTTGGAAGGTTCTCCTCTCTGCAAAGAGAAACTATGGAGTTCTGTCAGAGTGACCATCGGGTTCTTGGTCATCTCCTGGTCTAAGGCCCTTCTCCCCTGACTGCTGAGTTTGGCCAGGCAGCCTGTTCTATGAAGAGTCCTAGTGGTTCCAAAACTGCAGACATTTTTCTGTACCCTTCCCCAGATCTGTGCCTCGAAACATTTCGTTGGACTTTATGGGCTTGGTTTGTGCTCTGACATGCACTGTGGGACCTTATATAGACAGGTGTGTGGCTTTCCAAATTATGTCCAATTAACTGAATTTACCGCACATGGACTCCAATCAAGTTGTATAAATATCTCAAGGATTATCAGCGGAAATATGAAGCTCCTGAGCTCAATTTTGAGTGTCATGGCAAAGGCTGTGAATACTTATGTACAAGTGATTTTTTTTATTTTTAATAAATTTGCAAACATTTCAAACAAACTTCTTTCACGTTGTCATTGTGGGGTATTGTTTGTAAAATATTGAATTGAATCCATTTTGGAATAAGGCTGTAACAAAACAAAATGTGGAAAAAGTAAAGCGCTGTGAATACTTTGCAGATGCACTGTTTCGTCCAACTGCCCATGTGATTGGCTGAATAGCAATTTGTGTTACCAGGAGATTGAACAGGTGTACCTAATAAAGTGGCTGTGAGTGTAATGATCACCGAAGTCTTGCTTTGGATGCTTCTTCCTTTCCGCCTTCCCATAATTCATAGTGCTAGTAATCATGCACTAGACAGAAAAAAATTTCTGTGCAGTTTCTCTAAGCAGCAATACAAAGGAGTCAACACAGATTGATTTGTACAGTACACCGCCCTGGCAGCCCCCCAGGCAAATGAAAGCGGAGAGGAGACCTCGTCAAACAGCCAGAGGTCAGATGTGTATGCAGGATTTGTTTTACCCTGAGAAGAAGTCAACAGAGTGCACATTTCAGATTGCCATACTTGTCATATACATACATGTCATATACATGCCGTTTCGTTGTCGGCAGACGGTAGCTCATGTTCCATGTTTACAGAGTATGGTCTTTTCACACAATTTTGTACGTGTTTACAAAACGCACATCGCACTTGTGGTGCCGTTCATTGTCAATGGGAAAGCAGACACTGAGTTGCACATTTAACACACAAAGCTACTTCAGCCCCGGACCATTTTGCTGCCAAATGACTGGGCCCCTTTTTGCGATTCGGCACTGCGTCGCTTTAACTGACAATTGTGCGATCGTGCAACGCGGCTCCCAAACAAAATTGATACATTTTCCCCACAAATAGAGCTTTCTTTTGGTGGTATTTTGCGTTATAAACAAAAATAGAGCGACAATTTTGAAAAAAAATCTATATTTTTTACTTTCTTGCCATAATAAATATCCCCCCAAAAATATATAAAAACTGACTTTTCAAAAGAGTGCTGAGGCTAAGGTTTTCAGGAAACTAGGTACAGCACCTTCCTGGCTCCTCCCACTGGCCATAGTCTATCTGTATTGCATAGAGCAGGAATATGCAATTAGCGGACCTCCAGCTGTTACAAAACTACAAGTCCCATCATGCCTCTGCCTCTGGGTGTCATGCTTGTGGCTGTCAGAGACTTGCTATGCCTCATGGGAATTGTAGTTCTGCAACAGCTGGAGGTCCGCTAATTGCATATCCCTGGCATAGAGAAATAAAGAGATCCAGTGATTTAAATCAACTGGTTCCAAATTAAGGTTTGTAATCCATAATGAAAGGTTTTTGTTAAAAATGTTGTCAACTAGGGCAGAAATGAGGAAGCAAAGAAGCCAAAATATAAGCAGAATAAACATCCGCTTTAAGGAATTACCCGGTAAATTACAAGAGAAATTCCATTTTAAAAAATGTCTTTGAATGTATGTGCATTCCACCCGTCCATACGTTTTTCCTTCTTTAAACCTCCACCGAACCATACAAATACCTGAACACACATTGCATAGTCACTGGTAATTTCCATGCTTGATAAACCTGCATAGGGACCTTATCTATGACTTCACATAAAATACAAGTAATTGTTCCAGTGTTCGCTCACCTTGAGACCTTTATCTACTTTTCATCAGGACACCACAATCTTTGTTTAGGCAATTTTCCAAGCTGGGACTGCAGTGCTGTCCCAGAGATGTCCCAGTCATGTAAATTGTGGTGCCTGTGCTTTGGCTGTGTACAAATATTTGACACCAATCGGCTCCTACTACAATCTCTTTCCTTTATAAGATAATACAGAGTTGCAGGATGATCATTTAGGTTGAGGGCTGCCTCCTGCTTGCCGTAAATTGATAATCTCAACCCAGAAAAAATCAATTGACGAGCGCATGGACTGCCTTTTAGTAATTAAATGTGAAGAGATTAAGCTTTGCTGTATAATGTGATGTGCTAGGAATATACCGTATTTGCCGGTGTATAAGGCGACCGGGCATATAAGACGACCCCCTAATCTTGCATTTTTTTTACACGTTTTTGCCTGTACTCACCGTATAAGACGATCCCCCTTCCGAGGCTTCTGAAGCTTCATATTTCTTCCTTCTGGAGCCATATTCCTCTTCCTTCTTGCTGGAGCCAATCATGGCGAGTGATGTATTCTATTGATGAATACAAAGCCTGCTTGGATTGGCAGAGGCTGTAACATCATTAGCCCGCGCCTCTCTGACTCTCAAAGCCAATCCGAGCAGCCTACTGTATGTAGCCTGCTCGGATTGTCAGGGATTGTTACTAATATTCATTTGAATACATCGCTCACTGGGATTGGCTAAGCGGTATATACTGTATGTAGCCGAAGCTACATACAGTATTACCACACATCCAGCAGGCATCCGAGCAGCTGACCCAGCGTATAAGATGACCCCTGCTTTTTGGCCATTTTTTTTGTCAGTGTAAAAGGTAGTCTTATACACCAGCAAATACAGTATTAATGCAGGCTTGTGAAATCGGAGAACTTGAACCATTATTCTCAAGGTCCGTACGCACGTTCGGATATTCCGACAGCAATTGTCCGACGGACATGTTTTGTCGGATAATCCGACAGTCTGTATACTCCATCGGACAATTGTCGGAATTTCCGAGAAACAAATGTCGGCTGTGCATGCTCTCAAATTGTTTGACAATAAATGTGTTGCGTCGAATCATCCGATCGTGTGTACACAAATCTGTCGGACTAAAATCCAAAGTACAAACACACATGCTCCGAACCAATGCTAACCATCAGACAACATTAGCAGAAGTTGCCCAAAGGGTGGCGCTAAGGAGCTGAAAAACCACATAGTACGTCTAGTACATCACTACGTTTGTGTTTGTTGGCTGAAAATGTTCTGCCGTGTGTATGCATACCAAGTTCACGGACAACGCCCTTCAGACAAAAATCCACAGATTTGTCCGATGGAAGTCCAATCGTGTGTATGAGGCTTAACTCTAACCTTAATTCTTAACCTAAAAAAGAAAATGAATACCCAATTCTAAAATAAAATGCTTTTGTGTTTTTTTTTTTTGCTATTTGAATGCCTTTTACATTTTGTCCCTGGGACACAATAAGGCCACAAGCACACTGGGTGCTTTTGAAGCTACTTCGAGGGGTGTCAGGTGTTTTTTTTTTTTTTTTTTATATTATTGCCTTGAAACTCCCCTGCAGGTTATCCTACATGTCCATCCACGCACAGGCTTCTAGCTGCGTTTACAGGCAGAAGAGTTTAGTGGCAGGAAAAAAAAAATCCGCTGTGAGTGCGTCCTGGAGCTAAACGCTACACGCATGTAGCGCTTGAGCGTTAATTAATGCTGGAAAATGCATGTAAACGTGGTCCACACGTTTACAAACATCCGACTTTTTTTGGCCAAAAACCTGCTGCCAGGTGTAGGCTTCTAGTGGAGTTAGTTTTGGCCATTCACTGAGCGAATTTCTTTCTTACAACCACGGGTTGTAATTCGCTCGATTTCCCCATCAACACAGACCGTGTTGATGTTGGAATGCCTCCTGCCGGGCCATTGTCTTCTCCTGGCGGTTAAGGTTGGGGCATGCCGTCCCTGCCGGGAGAAGACAGTGATTATTGCTAGCGGCTATAGCAGCAGCTAGCAATAGTCGCAAGAGAATCCAGAAGGCTGGTTTACCCAAGTTGATTGATCGATCAACTTGGTACATTCAGCCTGCCCATTAACGATTCGAATCTCGGCCGGTTCCTGCTGAACCGTCCGAGATTTAAACAGTGTTTGGCCGGCCTTAAAGTGGGTGTAAACCCACTTTAAAAAAAAAAATAACACCTGCAAGACACAGGCATAATGAGGTGCTATGCATAGCATAGTAGCTCATTATGTAATACTCATCTGGGATCGAAGGTGACACAGATCCCCGAAATGTGTTGACTCTTTAGAAACAGTCCAACTATATAACTATTTATGCCGTGGTATATTTCCGTATATACTCGAGTATAAACCGACCTAAATATTTTACCACAAAAAAATGGGACAACGTATTGACTCGAATATAAGCCTAGGGTGTCCATCTGCATGCCTCCCTGTGCTTCACTTTGCCTCACTGTGCCCAGGCCCGGATTTCCCACAAGGCCACCGGAGTCCCCCTGACGCCCGGAACATACAGTTAAAGCGGAGCTCCACCCTAAAGTGGAACTCACGCTGATCGGAACCCTCCCCCCCTCCGGTGTCACATTTGACACCTTTCAGGGGGAGGGGGGTGCAGATACCTATATAATACAGGTATTTGCACCCACTTCCGGCCACACGTCTTGGGCAAAAGACGGGTTTTTCCAGACTTCCCGTCTGTCCCCCGTTGTGTGCTGGGAACACTCGGCTCCCAGCACACAGCGTGTGAGCCAATCGGCGGGCGCAGCGTGACTCGCGCATGCGCCAGAGGGAACCGGGTAGTGAAGCCGGAGCGCTTCACTTCCTGGTTCCCTCACCGAGGATGGCGGGGGAGCAGCAGAGAGACGAGCGATCGCTCGTCCTCTGCTGCGGATGGCGCTGGACTCCAGGACAGGTAAGTGTCCTAATATTAAAAGTCAGCAGCTGCAGTATTTGTAGCTGCTGGCTTTTAATATTTTTTTTTTACTGGCACATCCGCTTTAAGTTGCTTTCTAGCAGGACTAAATGTAGTGTGGGGGAATCCGCTCGCTCGATGTCTCCGAAATCACGTAAAATGTGTGCTGCCGCCCCCCCACATACCTCTCTCTGCTGGCTCTGTCTTCGGGACTCTGTCCTCCCCCCAGCCGCCGAGTCTGTCTCCCTGTCCCTGTAATAAGAACATTTTATTAATTTAATTAATAAAATAAAAAAGTAATTCAAAAGTAAATAATAAGAAAAATTAATAAGAAAATTATACAAAAATAAAAGTAAAACGACAAGCTACAAATAATAAGAAAAATTGATAAAGTAAAAACAAAAAATATTTGAACTAACCATGCCGCCCCTACCATTCGGTTGCCATTCTCAGTTGATTTGGGGGGGTGGTTCGGTTGGCGGGGAGGGGGTGCATTGCGGAACCTGGCCTTAGCACGGCAGGGAGAGCAAATCCGGCCCTGACTGTGTCCATGACTAGACTGATGTTTAACATCGGAGTCTATGGAAGGGGTGCCCGGCTTTGAAAAATCGTAGCTCCCCAGCCGTAGGTCCCTCAGACAACAAAGTTTGCAAATTTGTAGATTAGAAATGGGGCTACATGTGTGCCAAGTTCCGGGTCCAGGGGACCTACGACCGGCCAGTACCGGGTCCCCAAACTCACTGGAATAATGACAGTTTAACATGGGAGTCTATGGAAGGTGTGTGCGGCTTTGAAAAATCAGTGCTCCCCGGCCGTAGGTCCCCCGGACAACAAACTTTGCACACTTGTAGCCCCACTCTTCCTCTATGTGTGCCAAGTTTGGGGTCCAAAAATGTTTATGACCAGCTTTATACCAGTAGGTCTAAAGAAGACTACCAAAGCTGGCCATACACTGTTGGATTTCTTTCGTTCGTGATTGCTGGCTGAGCAAAAGAGAGCTTAAAGCAGAGTTCCAACTACAATCGCAATTTTTTTTTTTTAACCTTTCACAAGCGTTTAAAATGCCATTATAACACGGCTCCTATTAAAATTGTACCCCAGCGTCCGGTTTCATCTGTTAAAATAACTTTGACTGTGTTATGCCCGTTTTCATTTTGCTTGTGGGTATTTGAAGCCCACAAGCCTTTATTTCTGGGATACGGTGCAGCTGAGCGACTAGCATGCACCGCCCCATTCTCGCGCATGCGCAGTAATGTGCCGTAGCGGCGCTGTAAAGTATACAGGTTTCTATAACGGGCGGTGATGCCGGAAGTGCCCGCCCTGTTGTTATGGCAACCTAGCCCTCGGTGCTGCCCACTGACTTCTGGGAAATTATGACACATCTCCCAGGAGCAATAGTGAGCGGAAGTGACGAAAGGAGCCTAGGTGATGAAGATTTTGAAGGACCGCATAGCAACAGCCATTTAAAGGTGAGTAAATGCACATTAATGAATCATTTTTTTATGGGTGGAACTCCACTTTAACAGATTTCTCTAACCCTCCCTGCTGGGCTACATTCTGATGTCAGAATACTCTAACAGCAAATGCATCTGATTGGAGGCACCTGCTGTATGGCCCAGAATTTTCAAGCAGGCTCCATCGACCACAGTCAATCAAATGATCGATTTTTGTCAAAGTGGGACTGGTAGGACCACCCACTGAGTGAAGTTCACCCTTTTCACCTGGAACTCTGCTGCATATGGTCAGCATAATGGCTCGTTCACATCAAAACGCGGTGCAGGAAACTCGCATTCTATGCGTGTTTTCCACACTGTGTTCAAATGGCACTGGGTGTGCGCTCTTCTGCGGGGGCCTATATATTCCTAAACGCAGATTGCAAACACAGTGCATTTGCCTGCACCAGATTGCATGGTACCGCAGTGTGTTTGTAAATAGTAGTGCACTATTTTTTGCGTGATCCGGTGCAATTTCAGCCCATTCCTGTGCTATTCAGGTGTGAACCAACCCTAAAATTTTTATTTAGCATAAATACTATATATGCAAATGTACAGTAAGTTGATATAGGGCAGCACAGAGGCTAAGTAGTTGGCACCTCCACATAGGAACACTAGGGTCTTCGGTTCGAGTCACAACCACCTGCCTGGAGTTTGCATGTTCTCCCTGTGCCCGTGTGGGTTTCCTCCGGGTGGTTCAGTTTCCTTCCACACTCCAAAAACATACTGGTCGGTTAATTGGCTCCTGTCTAAATTGGCCCTAGTATGTGTATGTATGAATGTGACCTAGAGACCTTCGTTTATAAGCCCCATGGGGGCAGGGACTGATGTGAATGTATAATATTTACGTGTAAAGCGATGCGTAAATTGGCGGCGCAATAATAAGTATCTGTAATAAATAAATAATGATATGGACAGGTTTAGCCAGCTGGTCTACTTCTTTTGTAGCATTACTTGTCAATATATATTAATGTACTTAACAAATCGATAGCTATATAAAGGAATTCGTACATAGTGACTTTGGGAGAACAGTTCCAAATATCGGGTCACTAATGAAGACTACTGCTGATATCTCGGAGCTGGATGTGGAGGTTAGTTTGGTTTGTTTTTTGTTTTATCTTTTATTTGCGATGAGTTCATGTTTATGTAGCATTAATGAAACAAACACGAAAAAGGAGATGGGACTATAGCGGTGCTTGAATTAATTAATACCATAACAATGGAAGACTCGAGCACAAATTGAGTCAAAAATACAAAAGGATTTATTTAAAATTATACAAAATTGATAAAAAAATAGAGCAATAACAGTGTCAGGCTTTCACAATAAAGTGGTTCCAAATGGTGGTTGCATTAGAGATCTAATAGTGGGTTGAGTAATCGTACGTTATCCCGACATGTTTCGCCTTTGGGCTTCATCAGGGGATGTATGTCTCAACCATACACAGAAAGGCAACTATATAAATACAGAGAGAAAATAAAAAATTAATTAATACAATACAGATATCACATTTGTTTTGGAGATCTACATGTTGACAGGTCCACCAATGGAAAAGGGGGAACTTGCCACCAAGGCCCCTAATGCCCCTATGCAGAAGGAAAAAGTATGTTATCCTACAGCAAATGGAATTCTTGAAATTCAAAATATACTTTAGTATTTAATTGCTGTTGCCAGGGCAGCCATCAGAAATTGTGGGGAACCCTTAGCTTGAGGTCTGGGCCCCCATCCAGGCCTGACCACCAACGTTCCCCAGGGCCTGTCCCGCCGAATCGGCCCACTGGCTGTCCCGCCGAATCCGCCCACTGGCTGTCCCACCGAATCCGCCCACTGGCTGTCCCACCGAATCCGCCCACTGGCTGTCCCACCGAATCCGCCCACTGGCTGTCCCACCGAATCCGCCCACTGGCTGTCCCACCGAATCCGCCCACTGGCTGTCCCACCAAATCCGCCCACTGGCCGTCCCACCAAATCCGCCCACTGGCCGTCCCACCGAATCCGCCCACTGGCCGTCCCACCGAATCCGCCCAATGGCCGTCCCACCGAATCCGCCCAATGGCTATCCCACCAAGTCATTCAGTGTACACACTTTTATTTTAACACTCGCACAATGTCATATATGAAAATTCACAGTGTGCATTAGTTATAAGTCATTAATGCTTTGAAGGTTTAACGGTAGGAAATTATATTTTGCCCAAAAGAGACATCCCAATCCAGCAGCTGCATGCTCGCAGCCCCCCCCCCCCCCCCCACACCTGTACGCTCTCAGCTCCCCTCACACCTGTACACTCTCAGCCTCACTCACACCTGTATGCTAGCAGCCCCCCCTCACACCTGTTCGCTCGCAGCTCCCTCACACCTGTTCGCTCGCAGCTCCCTCACACCTGTTCGCTCGCAGCCCCCCCCCCTCACACCTGTTCGCTCGCAGCCCCCCCCCCTCACACCTGTTCGCTCGCACCCCCCCCCCCTCACACCTGTTCGCTCGCAGCCCCCCCCACACCTATACGCTCGCAGCCCCCCCTCACACCTGTACGCTCGCCGCCCCCCCTCACACCTGTACGCTCGCCGCCCCCCCTCACACCTGTACGCTCGCCGCCCCCCCCCCCCTCACACCTGTACGCTCGCCACCCCCCCTCACACCTGTACGCTTGCCGCCCCCCCATCACACATGTACGCTTGCAGCCCCCCCTCACACCTTTACGCTTGCAGCCCCCCCCTCACACCTGTATGCTCGCAGGGGTGCACATACAGGAATTTGCGAGAGGTGGCAGCAAGAAGCCAAATGCGAGCTCAATGACCAACCCACAGAGCTCCTCTACACCCGCCCCTGCCTTCTCCCATCAGTCTGGGCCCAACCAGACGCTCAGGTCCCTTACAGGTGCATGGGCTGTACCCGCCTGATGGCGGCCCTGGCTGTTGCACTGCATTCATGGAATTGCTGTAGATCACAAAGTGCTGAGAATGAAAGCAAAGACTAAATTAGGGATTCCTCTAGATGTGTGTTTTTATTTTCCACCATAGTTTTTCTGGAATCGCATGTAATCTAGACATAGGTAAGGCTTCGCTAAACTTGTGTAGGTTATGCCTTGTTTGAGCAGTTTTTAGTATCTCAAACATACAATTATTCTTTTAATATTCTCACATTTTATTGGTGTATTCCTTGGTGTATTCTGCAAAGGGTTACAAAACCATACAAGCAAAAATGATTTTGTCTTTCTCTAAAAAACATTTTTTGCTTTATATTGGGTGCATTAAAGTACAACATCCTTTATTTGATAATGTACTGTACGTTCCATAAACACCTCTGACTATCCATAAATACCTCTACAACTATCAGTCTTATTTTTAATGAAATGAGAAACTCTCACAGTAAGATGAACATCCTGTAAAATGTATACTGGTGCAGTATTTAACAGAAGAAAAAAAAAACGTTCTGATTTCTGCTGTAAGATAGGCCATAGATCGGCAGATGTCTTCCTGAGATAACGGGCAGGAAGATGTCTATGTTCAAGCAAGTAGTAGAGCATTAGGACCTTTTAAAGTGCATGCCAGGGAAAAAAAAAACATATTCAGTACATATCTAAAAAGACTGCATAATTTATCATTTTATCCCTATAAAATACTGCTGAAGAAAATAAGATAGTGTGTGTGTGTGTGTGTGTGTGTGTGTGTGTTACATAGCTGCTCCATCCCTGTGTGGGTATAGACAAGAAAGAAGGGCATCTTCCGTGGGTTTTTGTTTCAGCAATTGGATTAAAAAACAACTGGATTTTTTTCTAAAAATAGAAAAAAGTTTTATTGAGCAAAAAACATACAAATTTTTAAAATATAAAGTCTAGACAGTCCAAATCCTGGTCTATTTCGCAATGGAATTCAGAAATGTTAAAAAGATGTGCTGAGTTACTATATATAGCCACCAAAATACCCAAGACGTTTCGACTAATTCTAGTATTCCTCAGGGGACAGCATGGTGGGAATATACGTAATAGACCAACTAGAGTCCGAGAGGCTATGATGCGCTTTAGAGGTCACAGACAGGAGGCTGATTCAGGAGCACTATGTAGATCAAGTAGATATGCCCATGCAGCAAATGCTGTAACTGAATATAGATGAGTGTACCTATGCACGTAGATGGCTTATGTTTAGTAATTAAAGGAGTTGTAAAGGAAAAAAAATGTTTGCCTAAAATTAATGTCTGCAAGGTAGACAGACAGAATAGTGTAATGATTCTGTTAAAAAACGAGTAAATACTTATTAAATTCCTTCATCTATATCACCTCCGGCGTTCTAGTTTCTGTTCTCTCATTCACTTCCTGGTTTGCATCGCTCGTTCATGTAAGAACTACATTTCCCAGTATGCATTGCGGCACGCCCAGTAATTCACACCTCCTTGAAGTCTCTAACACGTAGAGAGCGTCCTGCCACACAGATGTAGTTCCCAGGAGGGGGCGAGCACGTTACTGACCACCGCAGTAAAGCCTCCCATCACGGTGGTCAGTAAAATCAGACAAGCAGGAAGTGAACAGAACTGAGAAAAAATAGAGCAACTTCTGAGCAAAAGCGAACAATGAGGAAGTGAAAAGAGGAATGTCTGCAGGTAAAGGATGCTTATTATGAAAAAAAGAAAATTCCTTTACAACCCCTTTAAGTTCCATATGGGCCTTCAAACTGTCTATCATGGTGAATGACCCTGACCCGTTTTAGCAGACTGCGGGCTGAAGTCCACGGTCTTCTGAGAACACAGAGCTGATCCAGGATTGGGCAAGATTGCAACACTGGGGTTGGGATCCACCCACATGCCTGGACCGGTAAACGGCTCAGCCTTAGCGAGTCGCTGAGAGCCTGAGCCGGCCGCTCCAGCCCCCTTCACAGCCCAGCGCTCCAGTGAGAAAGGAAGGGGGCAGAGCAAAGAGTGGTGACTGACAGTCACCGGCTCTCTGCTTGGGGAGCTGTGAGAACCAAGCAATCTGTGAATTTAGATTGATTGGTTCTCAGTATTGGAGCCAGCGGGGGACAGATGCTGCATTCCCCTAGGTATAAGTATAAGGCCCCTTTCACATTTCCATCCATCCGTTGCGGATGAAAACGGGACATACATTGGTCCCTATGTGATTGAACATCCGCTGACGCCCATAATCACCCGCCTCCGCAAAGCTCCGCTTTTGTGGACGGAAGAAAATCCTATTTTTCTTCCGTCTGGCGGAACGGATCGGGTGAACACGGACATACTGTCAGCCGACGGCTCAGCGGGGATTTTACGGAGGATCCCCGCTGAGCTTTACAGACACACGGGAGGCGGATCATTACTGATCCGCCCCGTGTGAAAGGGCCCTTAATCTGCAAAAACTCCATACTTCTTTTAATGTGAAAGCTGTATTAGTTTTCTCTTTTTAGGCTTTTTTCCTTTTATTTTCTCCTGGTGATCTGGCCAGTAAGTGTGTTATTTTTCAACTTGCTTTAACAGACAATGCTGTCCAGACAAAGTAGCAGTTGGAGGGTTGGGACATACCATTTACCACTTACAGGGGAGCTTACAATGGTCAGCCTTTATTCATTTATGGAAAACTTTCTTCATTCCAAAGGCTGGCCATAGATGGATCATTGGCTGAATGGAAAAAAAAATGTATTTCTCCATCCAGACACTTGTTGGTCAAGTTCATCCAAATCTGTTTGTTTAAAGCAAAATTTGCCTGATACAGCAGGAACCAGCCATTTTGGAACGTGTGTGCCCTGTACTACTTTGGTCCGACTTTAATCCTACTTCAGCCTATTGAATATCATTGAAGTCGAATCAAAGTCGGAACGCCGTCTTGCATGCTCCGACTTTGGCATGGGACTTGTGCTCTGCTGATCTTGAGGGGAAACTCCATGCCAAATTTTAAATAAAAAAACGGCATGGGTTCCCCCTCCAAGAGCATACCAGGCCCTTCGGTCTGGTATGAATTTTAAGGGGCAACCCATACGCCGTAAAAACGGCGTGGGGGTCTCCCCAAAATCCATACCAGACCCTTATCCGAGCACGTAGTCAGGAAGGGGGGTGGGGACGAGCGAGTGCCACCCCCTGAACCGTACCAGGCTGCATGCCCTCAACATGAGCGGCCCCCCACCCCAAAGCACCCTGTCCCCATGTTGATAAGGACAAGGGCCTTTTCCCGAAAACCCTGGCCGTTGGTTGACGGGGTCTGCGGGGGGCTTTTTAGAATCCAGGAGCCCCCTTTAATATAGGGGGCCCCCAGATCCTGGCCCCCCACCCTATGTGAATGAGTATGGGGTACATCGTACCCCTACCCATTCACCTGGGTGAAAAAAGTGTTAATTAAAAAAACACACTAGACAGGTTTTAAAGTCATTTATTAGGCAGCTCCGGGGTGTTCTTCTGACTTCGGGTGTCTCTTCCGACTCTCCGGTCTCTTATCCCGCTCTCCCCGGTGCCTTCTCCACACTCTGGTTTCTTCTCCCGCTCTCCTGTGCTTTCTGCCTTCTGCCGGGCTCCTCCGCTATCTTCTTCCAGCTCTTTTTCTAGCATTGGCCCGGTCTTCTCCGTCATCTTCTTCCCTCTTCTCTTCTTCCAATGTTGACACGACCCTCTCTCCCGCTGTAATGCCGTGTGCAACGATTTATGTAGGCATGGGGCGTGGTCACCGAGTGATGTCAGCCGGTGACCCTGCCCCTTATGACATCAGCATCCCGGGCACGATGGGACTGTGATGACATAAGGGGCGGGGTCATCGGGTGACATCACCCGGTGGCCACGCCCCATGCCTACATAAATCGCTGCGCACACGGCATTACAGTGGGAGAGAGCGTCTTGTCAACATCGGAAGAAGATGAAGACAGAGAGCGGGAGAAGTCAGAAGAAGACCCCTGGAGCTAACTAATACATTTTTAAAAACCTGTCTAATGTGTTTGTTTTTTATTGACACTTTTTTTCCTCCAGGTGAATGGGTAGGGGTACGATGTACCCCATGCTCATTCACATAGGGTGGGGAGCCGGGATCTGGGGGCCCCCCTTATTAAAGGGGGTTCTCGGATTCCGATAAGCCCCCCGCCCGCAGACCCCCAACAACCAACAGCCAGGGTTGTTGGAAAGAGGCCCTTGTCCTCATCAACATGGGGACATGGTGCTTTGGGGTGGAGGGGCTGCAGGGCGCCCCCCTGCCCCAAAGCACCCACCCCCCCATGTTGAGGGCATGTGGCCTGGTTGGTTCAGGAATGGGGGGCGCTCGCTCATCCCCACCCTCTTTCCTGAATGGCCAGGCTGCGTGCTCGGATAAGGGTCTGGTATGGATTTTGGGGGATTTTTTTTTTTCCGGCGTAGGAGGTTCCCCTTAAAATCTATACCAGAATGAAGGGCCTGGTATGCCCTTGGAGGGGGAACCCATACCGTTTTTTATTTAAAATTTGGCGTGGAGTTCCCCCCCTCAAGATTCATACCAAACACTGCCTGGTATTCGCGGGGATCCAAGTCGCATGTCGGCTTCAAGTTGCAGGGCAAAGTCGGATCCAAAGTAGGACGGCTGTCGTGACGCACCAGTGTGAACCCATCCTGATACTGCTTTAAGTTTGGGTAATGCCTGGACATGCACTTTAATTCTCACCATATGGGAACACATGCAGCTTTCTATTGATCCTATGTGGAAGAGTAGACTGTAAGTTAGAAAGAGGTATGTGAAGCTAGATGAATATGTTGTTGCTGACGTGCAGGTTTCCTGCTGTTGCTATTGTTATACACAGTGTAAGGTGAGGAAGGACCTACAGGTGTAAAAAAGGGGAAGTGGAAATCACAGAGATTATACTGCACCTGCCATGTTTTGTGTAGTCTCTTCCTGATGCTGTTTGGGTGTTACTATGGTTGGTGCTATACAAGCTGTTAATCCAGAGCTTAAAGTGATTGTAAAAACATTACTGTAAAAAAAAAAAAAGTGATAGAAAACTTCTGCATTTGATTTTTACTTACAGGTGAGCTTCTAATAAAGCTTACCTGTAGGTAAAATTAATATCTCCTAAACATGCACTGTTGAGGTAATATTCCAGTGAGCATCAGCCGGTGACATCACTGGCGCATACGCTCTGAAGGAAGGGCATGCCTTCAAAGCTCTGTGCTGTGGTTGTGATGTCATTGCAGCCTGGCCATTCAAGGGGCCGCAGCCTGCGAACCCAGAAGGAAGACCCAGTGCAGGTGAAAGCATCTGCAGAGGTGACAGCGCACTGCTGGAGGTCTTTGTTTCAAGAGAAGTCTTTCATAATGTGCTAGTATGCACATTATGCCT